>NC_072737.1:31899395-32078257 GCF_026930045.1 Uloborus diversus | reverse complement strand
GGCTACCACGGCCCCTCTGTAAATTTTATGGGAAAAATTTGGCCTTGTATAGTAAAACACCATTCTATTGAGGGGTATTCTCCGCAAATTTTACAGTTTTGCACAACCAACCCAGCTGCCGGTAAAAAACCGTAATTTTTACGGAATTTTTTTTACATTATGCATTTAAAAAAATGGAACACAAAATTCACTTATTTTCACACTACTTTACTCAAAATTTTTTATGGACTTTTAAATGACTGAAATGATAATTGCACTAAAGTGCATGGCAATACTTAGAATGTGAATTCAAAATGTTTTCAAAAGTGAGCTGACCCAATTCATATATTTTAAATAAGCCATTATACTTGATTTCTAAATGTATTCAAAAATGAGTACATATAACTGAGCTAAAAACTCATTATTGATTAATGAATGAGTTTATATTTGATTTCTAAATGTACTCAAAAATGAGTACATATAACTGAGCTAAAAACTCATTATTAATTAATTAATGTATTTATATTTGATTTTAAAATGTACTCAAAAATGAATACATATAACTGAGCTAAAAACTAATTATTAATTAATGAATGTGTTCATATTTGATTCAAAAATGTACTCAAAAATGAGTACATATAACTGAGCTAAAAACTCATTATTAATTAATGAATGTGTTTATAATTGAAACAAATGTGTACTCATATTTGATTACCAGAATGTACTCAAAAAAATGAGTACATGTGTTTCTCAAAATTGAACCTTATTGATTCGGAGCTATATTGAGTAATGAAAGTATTCAAAAATGAGTAAATTTTCATTATTTTTGAATACCCATTTTTAACAGTGTAGGGTCACAACATTTACTATACAAAATTTTATAATCCGATGTACCTTTTAAATATCGTAAAATTCTTTTAAGTCCGTTCCAAGCCGATTCTGTTGGATTCTCCTGCAATTGACTGAGACAGTTCACAGCGAACAGTATATCGGGTCGTGTTGTCATCGCAAGATACAATAAAGACCCAACTAGTTCACGGTAAGGTCCTTTGAAGATAGTTCCTTCCTCAAAGTCAGCTGGAGTTGACTTTGCTTCTAAAGGTGTTGCACTCGGCTTGCACTCACTTATGTTAAATCTCTTCAATAGTTTAAGAATATACTCCTTTTGATCTAGCACTAATTTAGTAGAAGTAAATTCCATACGAATTCCTAAAAACTCAGAAGCTGGTTCGAGTTTGGACATCTGAAATTCATTTTGAAGAAGTTTAATCACAATCATTATTTCTGAAACATCTGATCCAGCGATAAGAATATCATCAACATATAAACAAATTATTATTTTTCTTCCATTCACAACTCTGATGAAAATACACGGTTCCGAGTTTAACTGCTTAAAATTAATTTTTAACATAAATTGCGAAAATCTGAAGAACCATTGTCTAGGTACTTGTTTTAATCCGTATAAACTTTTATTTAATTTGCATACTCTGCCAGATGCATCGTTGAATCCTTGCGGTTGTTCCATAAAAACAATTTCTTGCAACTCACCATTCAGAAATGCTGTTTTCACATCCATCACATAAGCCTTTAAATCCTCTTGAAGAATCGAAACAAGAAACTAATCGTAAACAAGGCATCCCAATGACTGGCGAATAAGTTTCTACGTGTTCCTTCTGCTGGTCTCCCCTTGCGGCTTTGAGAGTTCCGTCTCTTTTCTTCCTAAACACCCACTTACACTTTATGGGGGTCGCGTTATCAGGGAGATTTACCAGTTCCCAAGTTTTGTTTATCTGGATGGAGCGCAATTCTTCCCCCATCGCGACTTTCCACTGGGCTTGTTGTTCTTCCGGTAGTTTTGAGATGTCATAAAAGGTCAACGTCTCTTCTGACGTGTACATTGCTTCATATCGTTCTGGTTTTTTACTTTTTCTTTCTGATCGTCGGGGTGTATCTGCCGGAACTTCTTGCTTTACATTGGTTTCGTTTTCTCCTAACTCTTTATTTACATTTCTGTCGTGTTTTACCTCGTATTTTTCTTCTCTTTTCGGGAGCTCGTCTGGTGAATTACTTCTATCTTGCACAGATACTTTATTTTCATTGAAGCGAACATTACGTGACACAATAACTCTGTGCGTATCAGGACCCATTAATCGATATCCCATGCTAGAATATCCAATAGATCATTCGTTTAGATTTCGGATCTAATTTTTGTCTGCGAGTATCAGGAATTTTGGCATAAGCATCACAACCAAATAATTTTATTTGATTTAAATCCGGTTTCTGGGAATATTTTAGTTCAAAGGGTGACATTTCATTTATGCTTGAACTAGGGATTCTGTTATGAATATATGCTGCAACTTGAATAGCATATCCCCAACAGTTCTTAGGTAAATTTGTATCATATAAAAGTGCACGGGCTTTATCAAAAAGTGATCTGTTCATCCGCTCTGAAATTCCGTTCAATTCGTGAGTATAAGGGGGGCAGGGATCTATCGTAACTCCAAGTTTATTTGCTATCACTTTAAGTTCACCTGAAACATATTCCTGGGCATTATCACAACGAATTTTTTGAACGCTTTCATTCAATTTGAGAAACTTTTTGATTTCCACGGGAACATCACTTTTCTTTTTAAGAAGACGAACTTCACAAAAACGAGAATAATCATCAACTAATGTTAACACATACCTTTCACCCGCTTGAGTTGGTGGGTTGACCGGACCGCATAGGTCAGAATGGATTGTCATCATGGGAGCTTTTTCTCTTCTTCGGTTTCATACTCCTATAGGGTTCGCGGACTGCTTCGCTAACACACAGTTTTCACAATATTTTTCGCTTATTGGTAATCCTAGTTTGCTCAGAACATGGTTTCCGGAGTGTCCTAACCTGCGATGAAACAGTTCACCTCCATCTTTTTCTGCAACAAAGGAATTTGAAATGAAGGGAACAAAATCACTTGCATATTGACCATTTGAATTCAGCTTGCACAAAACGAAATTTGTACTTCCCTTTTCAATAACTGCTTCGTCATTTTTGAAGCTCACAGTGTATCCAGCTTTTTGTATCTGTTTCACTGAAATGAGGTTTCCATTTAGTTCTGGAACATATAACACATCTTTCAGTAGGATCTCCTGCACACCGTCACCTAATACACCGCGAATAGTTCCTATTCCTTTTACTTCCAGTTTACTGGTTTTTGCAGCGCATGACACAGTTCCTGAGGATGGTTTTAACTCCTCAAACCATTCCCGACGTGCACACACATGAGCTGTAGATCCGGTATCTACTATAAATGACCGATGTTCTACTTCGCCAACAACGAAAGTCACTGCAACTGCTCCATCCTTTGATGAAGTATTCTTTCCCGTCTGGACTGTGCAATTCCTCTTAAAATGTCCTTTTCTTCCGCACTGGTAGCAAATTATGTTACTCCTACAAAATTTCGCAATGTACCCTGTTTTGCGACACTTGTTACACACTACCCGATGATTTGTAGAAAAGGCTGCACCATTTGATGACTCTGTTTTCCAAGATTTGGGCTCCGAGACTCGACGATCTCTCATCAGCGCTTCAGCATCCAGAAGACGACCGCAAACAAACTCTAAAGTCAGGTTCTCCGAAGGCTGATTTTCTATTGCAGATTTCGATGCGTCATACTCTGCTGGAAGAGACATCAAAAGATAGACAATACTGTCCATGTCACCCACTTTCACGCCACACGATTTTAGTTGGGTAACGAGCTTGTTCACTTCATCAATATGCTCCTGCATGGATGAGTCCTTTTTCATTTTCAAAGTTGAAAGTCTTTTTCTAACCAATATCTGACTGACCGCTCCTTCTCGAACATAGATCGATTTCAATTTTGCAATTACTTCAGCACAAGTCCTTTCTTCCGAAAGCGAAACTAAAACTTTATCACTAAGAAATGATAACATCAAGGCATAGGCCTTCTTACTCGCTAAAAGTTCATTAGCTTTCGAAGAATCCGCTTCACGTTCCAAATACACCTCTAAATTCTTTGCTGCGAAAACCACTTCCATTCTCCTGCACCACAGAGAGAAATTCCTTCCGTCAAAAGGCTCAACGGAATATTTTATCTCGTCCCCCATGTTACTCCGCTACTGCAGTGATTTAGTAGCTGGGTGAAACTTAGAACTAACCACGCTCTGCTGTTGAAAGGTTGTGTAAAGCAGAGATTCAGACAGCTGAACATAAACAAATACGTTTAATACGAAACATGGGGACACACATACAACAAGATATAGAGAAATGTAGTGAAGCCCTGATAAACAGACAGCGGCTCTTTAAATAGAATAGAGGGCAGATTTTCAGTTTCAGTATCCAATGATGTTTCTCAAATAGCAATAAGATTTCTCCTAAGTCCGATGGTGGATTAAAGAAGAGATTTTGCGAACTCCGTGGAAAGCTGCAAATGTCTCTTCCAATAAGATATAAGCACAGTTCTTTCTTGTAAACCAATGGAGAAAGCGATTACATTCAACAATTGCCGTCGTTTACATGTTATGCATAAAGTGTGATACAATGTGGACGGATACTATTGTTGACGGTTTAGGGGCGGGGGATCATGACCCCCATGACCCATCCGCCCCTGATCCGGTCGTGTGTTTCAAGTCTTACTCTCTATTAATTCGTAACCCACGTGATTCTCCGCTGACGAAGGTTGCGCTTTGATTGGAGAGTCGTTTGCTACTGAACTCGAACTACCACTTTGTATCCACGAGCGTTCGGAAACATAGCTGTTCTACCTCACTAGAAAAATACCTGCGACGTCATACCCGCACCTGACTAATCACGCTGTATTACGGATGAATTATTTTCGAACGCAGCCCTGAGAGATTGCGAGAAATATAAAAGAGGGTTGCAGGTATGATGAAGAATCCAATGCTGTGAAAAATTGATTAATTTACTGAAAGAAAAGCAAAAGAAAGAAAACATTTCTCGCATAATGAACTATGCATAAAACTAACGTTAACACTCATGGCTGTATCAGTTATCTTAATATATAAAAATCAATGTCCTGAGATAACATATATATATATATATATATATATATATATATATATATATATATATATATATATATATATATATATATATATATATATATATATATATATATATATATACACTGTAAAAAAAATCCGGAAACGTTTCTGAGTATATCGTGCAGCTGTGGTTCATGAAATTTTCAAAAACGTTTCTGAGTATTTTGGAATCCTCTTTCCGTAATTTCCAGAAATGTTTCTGAGTATTCTGTGCAGCTGTGGTTCATGAAAGTTTCGAAAACGTTTCCGAGTATTTCAGAACTCTCCAAACAATTTTCAAAAACGTTTCCGCGAATTTCAGAATCCTTTTTCCGTGATTTTTTCTAAAATATAATTCTTTACTATAGTATTGCATACCATATCAGTTTCAGTTCTTTCATATTTAACAGTAATGAAACAAACAATTTTAGAATCATTCGTCGATTTTTTTTTTCTGAATTTCTAATGACAAATAGCATGGTTGTGCTATATATTATAAATGTGCATAACATATGCACATTTATAATTTTTTGAAAATTTATGAAATAATATAGTAGTGCAAATCACAAAATCATCAGGGGAGGGGAGGGGGGGGGGTACATTCTCAAAAGCGGGATTGTTTGTTAAACAATCTTAAACTTCAGTTTTTCTCTCAATATTTTCAAGACAAAATTATCAACATATTGTATTTTTAATGCAGAACTTAAAAACATATCTTGTATCAAACTTGATAGCTTTTATTTTCGGATAATATTTGACAGAACTTACCTTCCCTTCGCGTCAAGTCTATTTCTCTGACGAACAAAGTGAACCGAAAAGTGCAACAGAGAAATTGGTGAATTTAAATATGACACCAAGTCCTCCTGTTGGAACCATTCGGGTTGATTCTTCTGTTCTTGCCCTTTTCCAATTCATCACAAATATAAATACTTAATCAAAATAGGTTACTGATTTTATTTTTACAATGTGCGCAAAATGCATTATATATTTTATTTATTAAAACATTAAATTCTATTGCATGATTACTCCATTTCATATATATGAGATTCCCCCCCCCCCACACCATAAGAGTGATGGTGAACCCATAAAATGCTATAAAGCACCCCCCTTTTTAAAAAAAAGCAGTCCCTGAAAATGTCAATGGCAGTCTGCGTGGTGAACGCCCCTCGTCTTCTCCCCATATGTACTTTGTATATTAATAACATAGTATTTAAAAAATGATCACTTTTAAAACAATGACATGAAATAATATTTCTTTTTATTTCGGCTTGTAAATGCAGCTGTTCCATTTTTGCCACTGACTCATTCCTCCTGACTATCCTATATTAAACTAGTATATCCACGAAGGAAATGTTATTTAGCGAACAACTAATGTCAAGGAATTTTTTATTGTCAACCACATTTAACAAAATGAATAAGCACATGAATTAATTGCATAACTATGTTGCTTACTAATAGATAACTGGGCCATTTTCTAATGGTATAAATATTTTTAAATAAATGAATAAATTATAATTAAAAAAGATAAATAATACTGGCACATTTTTTGTGAAGCATATTACAATACTAGAAAACATTTGCATTACCATATTTTTAATGAATTAAACAATTGATTTTTTTTGAACCAATGTATGTATATCCAAGTATTTCGAAATAACTTTTCTGCGATTGCTTTTCAAATATAAATCTTATTTCTTTTGCGTAATTAATCAGTTTCAATTGGTGACAACAAACAGTACACTGCGCACATAGGTATGTAGAATAACTTTAAATTAATTCGATAAACCCAAAAACAGTTACAATTGGAGCCTCATCAAATGCAAATCAACAAAAATATAAATATATATAACAACATGCTTTAAAATATTCATTAATACTTACAAGTGAACATGAGCGGAAGAAAATCTAAGTACCTCCATTACAACTGGATAAGTAATCCAAATTGTTTCGTTTCATTAAGTATAAAAACGGGTGTTGAAACTATTCACGCTTGAACACACAATATATATGTAATAATGGTCGCACCGGAAATTGTAAAGAAGCAAATCGTTATTAACTAATTTAAAAGCTGCGTACATCGTCTAAAAAATCAAGGGCAGCCGAAAATGCAAAGGCCTAAAATTAGTTTCGACACAATTTGCTACTCTCTAGACATGAAATAACAAGTAATCCAATGCTAAACAGTTGCTGACTGCAGCAACCATAGATAAGGAAAAAAACAACCTCTCGTTATTTCCGACTCACTGACGCCAGTATTAGAAGGATAGAATACGTTTCAAAGCATTGCGCCTCACTTCCGCTTCTAGATTTTTTGAAATAACAGAAAGCTTTCTGAATAATGAGGAGTTCGCTATTGGATGAAGGATTCTTATTATTTCGGAAACGTTTCCGATATACCCAGAAACGTTTCCGAAATTTGTTACAGTGTATATATATATATATATATAATATATATATATATATATATATATATATATATATATATATATATATATATATATATCAACGCACAGCCGAAACCGCTGAAGCTTCAGACTTGAAATTCGGCAGGCATGTCCGCATGATTACAAAAGTAACCACTAAGAAAGGATTTTTCGATATCTCAATTAGTTCGGGAGAAATTAATTAAAACCCCTCAATTTCTGCGAAATTAAAAACCTGTCATTGAAATTCAAATCCATTATTTTCGAAGGCTTTCCTAAATTCAAATCATTATTCAGTACTTCATCTCAACTTTTGGTCGATAGGAACTATAAATTTGATATTGTTTTTGTTTCTCACGTGATTCTTCGAGGCTTTTCTCAAGTCAAATCATAATGTTTCTGTCTTTTGCTTTTATTTTTTCAAAACTAGAAACGAAGTTTTTAAGAACATCATCACAGGCGGACTATCCTTATGAATTTAGAAGAGTGCAGTTTCCTGTTAAAGTTTGCTTTGCAATAACCATTAATAAGTCACCAGGACAGACATTAAAAGTAGCAGGGATCGATTTAAGAGAAGACTTTTTTTTCACACGACCAATGTTATGTAGCTTGCTCCAAAGTCAGTTCATCAAGCAGTTTAATAATTTTAGCACCAGAAAAAAAAAACTAAAAATGTTGTATACAAAGAAGTTCTAGCTTAAACATAGGTATAACAATAAAATGTGGATGACCTCTATTTGCAAAGATAATCAATACTTTAAAAGGATCGTTAATAACAGTTAAAGATCGGTTAAGGACAAGGGCATATATATATAAGGAGTCCAGGGTCCCCGGGATCCTCCCCAAATTAGAAAAAGTTATAGATAATAAGTAATTATTATAAGGGATTTTCGAATCTAGGTGCACCAAGCACTGTTAACCCCTGCTAATTCCATTACCCGAGCAATGCCGGGTACGGGAATGCTAGTATTTTATATGATTTTCATAATTTCCTTGGGGACAGCGCAGTTCTGTTGTAGAAGCTTTGCTTAGCATGCCGGAGGTCGTGGGTTCCATTCCTTTGTATAGAAGTCTTTCCTGTGTTTATCCGGAGTCAAAAGCGCTTTGTCCACACCACCGAGATAACAGTTTGTTTCTCTGTGGTAATGACTTTGTTTGCGGTCCTTTGCGTACGTGAAGCTGATTAACTCCATTAAATTAATAAAAATCCTTACCTAAAATATACCTTATGAATACTCGTCAGTATTACACTTTAATTTTATCGTTATTGTTTGTAGTGAATTTTTTATCCAGCAGTATTGTTAGTTTCACAAATGAAACGTTCAGTGTTTTCATTTTTCAACATGAAACATAAACGTTGTACCGAAAGAAATTCCCAATTTCGTGCAACGTAAAGAAATAATATTATTTTGGAGGCAAATCTAACCTGGCAGCATTGTGAAGGCTATGCAGCATTATGACGTTGCCAGGTTAGATTTGTTCCAACTATAGTATTATAGCTTTTTTTTAACTATCGCCTGCAATAGTTCAGATTTTATAGATGATTGTATTTTCAAGTATTTAGCAATAAGGCATTAAATAAAAACATATTGAACTAAAGGAAAGTTCTTGGAGTGTATTATTTAGTTTTAAAATTTAATTTCTATAGCTCGGGTGCAGTTTTCTAGTAAAGGTCGCAGTGTATAGCCTGAATGTCAAAATTCTGAAAAAATATATTTATCTATTTACTAGAAAGTCGCCCGTCATGGTATAACGGGTGAAAATTGTTTCTACATTTGAACGAAGCAATTGCTTGCTTGGTGATACATATTTTGATAGTTGAAATTTCAACCCTAACGCCAGTGGATTAACCCTAAAGTCCAGTAGATAGCGTCAATTCGCATCTCCAGAGTTAGAATACGCTACCTTGCTGTGATTTACAATACTACGGAAAAAGGTAAAACATTCCATTACACGTGTTTTCTTAGGAGTAAATTACAGGCTTCAGATAGTTTATAGTGTAATGTAATTTCCGAACAATTAAAAAGAAAGCTTACTACAAACACTATAGTAAATTACTGTCATTCATTAATCTTAAAAGAAAGTTATGAGTTACAGCATTTGTTTGTTTTACCTTTTTCATCCGCCGTAAGACAGTGGCTGCAGCGCCCCCCCCCCCGCCCCCCATAGTTTATTGGAGTTGCGAATTGTTTTGGTTCCTTCGTTTTCCTAAAAGGACAGTCTTACCAGTAAAACTGTTAAGTCGCCGGATGGAGTTCAGCCTTGTCACAATAAAGCTTTTCCATGCATGTCAAACATTGCCAAAACATAGTATCAAATTATTATCATGCCGTGGCGCGAGTTTTATTGTTGAAACACGCGGGTTACTTTATCATCGGCTATCTCTACATAGTATAAAATGAAGTCTCCAAAAAGCGTCTGTGTGTTTGAACTCGCAAAACTCGAGAACTAACCGATCAATTTTGCAGAAATTTTCACAGTTTGTTCCAGTACTGAGAAGGTTTGCAGACCAATTCGAAAACAATTCGATGAATAGTTCTTTTTTACTCCAATTTAGGCCCAATTTTCACATAAACTCCCGAATATGGGGGTGAAAAATTACTCGCAATTAGTAATATTATATATCGTTGGAAAGGGAAGAATTTTCCGCGTTCTACGCAATTTGTTCCAATGCTCTAGTTTAATTGCGACGGGAGTTTTTTACGTTTTTAGCTCGAATTTTTTTAGGCTTAGCTGAAATTTAGGCAATACTTTCTTCATTAAATCCATCAATAAAAAGTGATGGAATTGTCCCACAGTTTTTTTTTTTTTTTTTTGACGGCATTGGAAAGAGCTGCTTTTTTTACTCCAGATCTAACTCGACCTAAGGTCGAAAGTTTAACCCTCTATCTCCATTAGAAAAAAAAGGTAAAGCGAATTGAATGAAATTCAAAAATCTGTTTTCTATTCAAGTTTTTAACCATTTTATTTTGCGTTTCCACGGTAACGCTTCTTGAATCCATTGTTTATTTCCATCTTTCTCATTTTCAATTCTTAAACTTATTTTAAAATGTGTTTCCATGGTTACGCCTTTTAAATACATCTTTCTCATTTTATTTTAATTTCTTAAAAGTATTTTAGTATCTGTCGTCATTGTTTGGCGAGAAAATTTTGCATGATGGTGTTTTTTTCTTTCACTTAATCCTGGTTATTGAAGATACTTGGCGCAATGGTTTTTTTCAAGGTAGACCGGGCAAAGCCGGGCAATGCAGCTAGTTATTTATATGAAGATGTTGGTTTATGAGGACTGGGAGAGGAGGCATGAGCGTGATGAAAATTTTGAATGAAAACTGAGACGCGTTTACTAAATGGTGGAGAGCAGCTGATGAGATTATATTTTAAACGTGTTTGTTGTGGAAAAAGTAAAGTAAACAAACTGGCGATTGTTTCACTGTCCTGTTCAAGGGGATATTTCGATAATTGAGAATCTGGCGATCTTTCTTCATTGGCGTCAAATTTTGGCTCCAGCGCCTGCGCGTGAGGTATTTTTCTTCGCAAATCTAAACAAAGAGACCGGAAACATCTATTAACATAGGGTTACTATAAATCAGCAGGGTTACCAAAATAAAATTATTTCCGTCAAAAATGAGACGACCGCGCCAGATTCCCAATTATCAAAATATCCCTCTGTTCAAATTTGCAAAGAGGTTTGGGGTGTTTCAGATGTATTTTATTTTATTTATTGATTCTTTTTTATGGAAATTTTAACGTCAAAGATGTGTTTCACCAAGTCAAAGTGATGGGCAAAAATACTATTTCAATAAGCTTGCCCCTCCGGATGTGCATTTGATGATACATTTAGCTTTTACTGCAGCTTCTATCTTCATAATGTCATCTGTAATTTTTAGCATATTATTGATATCAATTCAACACAAGTAATACTGAAAAAAAAAAATTCCTACTTTGGTTTACCTTTTTTTTTGTTTCTTACTTTTTATTAAATAATTACAATTAATGGAAATATGCATATTCTACATATTATCGCCTCAGAGCAACATTAAGATATCTCCTATCTGAATTTTTTGACCTCTGTGAGTTCCACTTAATATATCGTCGTCTCAGAACAACAGTAAGATATCTTAGTGTTATTTCTGGGATTAGATATCTTACTGTTGCTCTGAGGAGACGATATGACGGAATCACAACATTCGGAAAATGTTATCCGAATCTAATAAAATTATATATTTAACCTTAAAACATCATTTGGCACCCTTTTCATGTTGTGCCCGAAAAAAAAAGTAATTTTTTTTTTCATTTTCTTCACCATAGGATGTCTTCAAAATTGTACTAAAAAAAAAAAAAAAAAAAAAAAAAACATTTGTATGTTTTTCTTCAAATTGTAATCAACCTTAATTATGTACACAAAATGTTGACTTTGATGTTGTTACTGTATTTGTTTTCAAAATTTCAATCAAGTCAGCTGTTGTTCCGGGTTTCTTAGTTGGATGGCGTTGGAAAGTCACTCCACATCTCAACCAAAACCAAGAAGGTCTTGTTACCATTCGGGGGAGAAGTGGAGGAGTTGTCTTCACCATAGGATGGTGACCCACCTTAATATTTGTATTGCTTTTAAAATTTGACAAAGATTTTAATAAAAGCATCATTGTTCAACAGTGACAGTGATCAACACTAAACTTTAAACTGAAGGCACAAAAGTAAAAAAATAATTTATGCATGCATAATTATAATTGCAGTTGCAATAACTTTGCAATTATTCTCAAACATAGGTTTTGTAGCGTTAATTCAATTAATATATTCAAATGATTCGCAAAAGAATGCAGTTTAGCTATGTGTTCAAAATTAAAATATTCTCTGTTTTCATTCAAATTACATAATCCAATTTCTTTCAGAATGGCAAAATCGTGCCACTTTTTCTGTGCCATAGTTTTGGCAATCATTGCGTTGACCTTGGCGAAAAGCTTGCCTTCAAAATCATGCACATCTGACGAAATTGCTCAAGAAGGAATGCATAAGCTGGCGATTGCTAACAATGACTTGGCACTAAATCTTCATCGAAAACTTTCAAAGGCATCCCAATTAAACGTGTTCTTTTCACCTTTTAGCATCTCCAGTGCTCTTGCAATGCTGTTTTATGGAGCAAAAGGTGAAACGGCAGAGGTAAACTTTATGCAACAGTGTCTGCAACAGTGAATTAAGCTTTGTTGTTTTGCTAATTTTACGCTCCGTGTTTTTTAATGATATTAGCAGTAAATTTTTGTTAATTATATTTTTTTCTGATGTAATCTGATGAAGCTTCCAATGAGGAACATGCAGGTATCTTTTTCTATGAATTTTGCTCAATTTTAAAGAAATTACGTAATTTTGGAAAAAACACATTGAAGTTTGTATGATATTATATGATCGATAAATTTAAACTTACAATGACTTAGCTTCATGTCAAATGTGCTAATATCATTTGAAATTGACTTTTGCATTAAGCTTCTGGACTCACAAATTTACTTTGTGAAACTTTAATGTGTCTTAACTGTTTTTTCACATAACGAACTTTCATATTTTTACTTCTGTATGAACATTTCAAATTGAAATACTTCGTTCCAAAGATTGGCGGATTTTTCTTTTCATTGTTGGCGATATTTCTGCTTTTGCCTTAGCTTATGCAATTGCAGTATTTAATGAAAACAAATTTAAAGTACAACAATGGAAAGTGATTTTGAATTTCAGAAATCGCCATTAATTTCAACTGCAGCACTAGTACCTACTGTTAATGAGACGAAAATTCAAGCAATTGATTTAACATCTTCAGAAAATGATTCCTCGTGTGATAATGTGAATGAAACATTTTCTCAAAGAAATATAGCAGATTTGTTTGGCATTCAGCCAGCAGATAAAGTAGTTTTGAGACCAACTATTAAACACACTTCTAATGAATTAATTGATTGCATTAAATATATTATTAATGCCAAAACTAATGCAAACAAGAGATACTTCTTTAAGGAAGAATGCAGATCTTTTATTATAAATATATTAACAATTCTGCAGTCAAGAATTATTGACTCGGATAATATTTCCTGTCAAGATCTTATTTCATCTATAGCACAAAATAATAATTTATCACCTTCTTCACTTATTACTAAACTGACAGGAAATGAAGATTTTTCCTTGAAAGGAGTTGCTATATCTGACTTTGTCACTTTAAAAATTAAAAAACAGTATAAAGACGTAGGAACTCAAGAAGATCGAACTACCACAAACCTATTGTACACTACTATGAAAACTACCTCAACTTACAAAGATGCAGAAAACCAGGTAGGAATTGAAGAAGATAATATTTTCAACCTTCAGAATACTAATCATGTTATTTTCCCTACGCATTCCTCTGATGGATTAGACTTTCAAAATGAAATTTACGAAGTAGTCGACACTTCTCCAACACAGAGTGAGCTTGATACACCTCTAAAAGCTCATCTTCAAAATGACAACACTAAATTTTCTCCTGTTCATTCACTTAATAGTTTTTCTAAAACGTTTACAGAATTGAAACCTACCGATAATCAAACGGCTTCTCCTTTATATAAACATTCGTATGCTGATGTAATGAAGAAAAATCCAAAATTATATACCGTCTTAGTCTACCCTCTTCGTGAAAATACTTCTTCTTTCGATTTAAAATTACTTTTGAAAAAAGAATACAATCCAGCAAGCGACAACATACGCATTCACAAGTTACGTGTTATTAGGAATGGAGGTCTGGCTATAGATCTTTACAATAAAATAGACAAAGAAAAACTACAAAAAGCTCTCTTAACAATACCTAACATACAGCTTAATACGAGAATTAAAACTACAACTACAATAAACCCAAAGATTTTAATTCAAGGATTACCTAAAGAAACAACAACTGAACAAATAAACCACATTATTTTTGAAAATACAGGAAAAAATTTAAACTTCAAAATTAATTTCAATTACAAAACAAGAAACGGTCGACAGAATTTCGTAATAGAGTGCGAACCTTTCACATTTAACATACTCATGAAATGCAAATTTTTACAAAATGAATGGGAAACTTACAAATTGAGAGAATATATTAATGTAAAAAGGTGTTATTTTTGCCAAGCATTTGGACACTTGTCTAGCAAATGCCAAAGTAATTTGCAAAAATGCACTTTCTGTTCTGGAAATCACCCTCAACATGAATGCAAAAGCAATTTCACGAAATGCGCAAATTGCGTAAAATCTCTTCCAAGCTCTTCGCCTTTATATTTGATTGATCACCCTGCTTCTGACTCATCTTGTCCATATTATCTTTCTGTTCTTCAAAAGTTGAAATCGAATATCAATTATGACGAATAATACTGTGTTTTCTATTAACTTTCCTTCCTCTCTTCTTCATTTGTCTCATCCGAAATTGTTTACTTCATCTTCAATTTTTCCTTCTTCTAATATTCAGTTCTCAAAGTATTCTTTTAACTCTTTGAATTGTATTCAAATAAATTTAGGCAAAAGAAGCATCGCTACTAGTTCTTTAAAACTTTTATCTACTCAAATGTTACCGAAGTTTTTCCTTATTCAAGAACCATATTTAAAAAACGATCAAATACCAGAACAACCTAGTAATTGGAAAATTTTTTATTCTTTAAGTAAAAAAGCTGCTGTTATAAGTACTGACTCAAATATAATAGTTTCTCAAATAGACCAAAAAGAAAACCATATAGCAATATCAGCTGATTTCAAGGAAGATTCAATTGTTATTATTTCAGTTTATATAACACCAACAGAAGATGTTAGAATCCCTCTACGTAATCTCGAAAGTCTTTTGAGAAATATTTCAAATAAAAATATTATAATTATGGGTGATTTCAATAGTAGAAGTAAATCTTGGGGATATGCTGGTGAAGATCCAAGAGGAAGAAGAGTAATAAATTTTTACCAAGCAAATGACTTGCAATTAATAAATAGTTCATATGACTCACCAACTTTTGAACATGAAAATGGAAATGGCTGGCCTGACTTAACATTTATTAAAGGAAATTTAATTCAAAATGATAATTACCAGTGGAATGTTATAGATGATGTAGATTCCCTAAGTGACCATAAATTTATTTCACTTAAATTCCAAAAAGAGCTTTCGACTTATGCAATTAAACGCTATAAAATCACATCTAAAGGAATTAAAAACTTTGAAAAAGAGATTTCAGAAAAATTAACACCATTCATTAATTATTGCCAGAATATTTTAACACCATTTGAACTTAATAAATTCTCAAATAATTTTATTACTACTATTCAGAATTGTTGCAACAATTCGTTTAAAATTAAAGATATTTCAAACAAATTTGAAGTAAAATGGTGGAATAATGATCTACAAAAAGAAAAAACAAATCTTAATAGATTAAAAAGAAAATTGAAGAAGCAGCCAACACCAGAAGAAAATGTTAGAGTCAAAATTGAATACAAAAAAGCCAGAGCCCAATATTTCCGAAACATCAAAAAACAAAAGACAGAAAGTTGGCGCAATTTTTGCAAGCAAGCATCTGATCCATTTGGTAAAGCTTATAAATCCTGTTTTGAAAAAATTAAGCGTCCAACTACTTTGCCAATTTTTAATGACGGAGCTACGCAAAAAGAAAATTTGGAATTCATTTTAAATGAACTTTATCCAATACCGCAAAGAAATCCGTTATCTAACTGCCAGATCTCAACAACTACATATTCATCTTTCAATGATCTTTCAAATGTTGAACCAGAAATTTCAATTGAAGAAATTAAAAATTCTTTGAATTCTTGTAATAGTAAAAAAGCCCCCGGATTAGATTCAATAGATTACGCAATAGTTAAACTAATCTTTGAAAAACTACCACAACTACTACATTGCTTTTATAACAAATGCCTCAAGCTTTCTTATTTTCCAGATGTTTTTAAAATTGGAAAATTGATTTTATTTCTCAAAAAAGGTAAAGATATTAAAGATGTTTTTTCATATCGTCCTATAACACTTTTACCAACATTAGGAAAACTTTTAGAAAGAATAGTTGTTAAAAGAGTTCAATTTTATTACCAAAATTTTTCTCCAAAAAATCAATTTGGATTCAAAAAAGGATATTCAACAGAGGATGCTTTACAAAATATTTGGGAAAATCTTCTTGATTATAATATAACAGGTCATAAATTAATAATTTCCTTAGACATTCAAAGAGCTTTTGATAGCATTCCACATCCACAACTCCATAACAAAATTTCTCAATTACAGTGTCCTAATATTTTGAAAAAATTCCTTCACAGTCTGCTTGAAAACAGAAAATTAATAATGGATTCTAATAATGAATTTGTAATTCATAATCAAATGATAGGCGTCCCACAAGGATCTTGCAGCGGTCCGTTTTTGTGGTCATTAATAGCAGAAGATATTCTACACACTTCAATGCCAAGAGGAGTTTTTATTCAAGCATTCGCAGATGACTTTGTGATTGGCGTTGTTAAAGAAACAATAAAGAGCATGGGAGATGAAGCAAACTCAGCTTTAATACAATTCAAAAAATGGGCAGATTATTATAATTTGAAAGTCTCAACAGATAAATCAAGTTTATTACTTTTTAGAAGAAAAACTAAGAATCAAAATATTAAATATGGGACTGAAAAAATTAAAAGAGTAAGGACTTTAAAGTATCTAGGAATCATTCTTGATGAAAACCTTTCATTCTTACCACATATACAACACCTAAAGACCAAATCAACCAATTATTTACAACATTTAAGACGCCTGGCAGGAAAATATTGGGGCTACAATATTCGTTTCAGAGCTCGCTTATATGATTCTGTTTTTCTCAGAATAATAGCTTATGCATCTCCAATTTGGGCAAGCAATCCAACTACAAGATTGAATTTAAATCTTTTGAAATTACAACGTCCTTTGTTATTACATTTAACAGGAGCTTATGCAACAACAGCAAATAGTTCTTTACAAATAATCACCGGTATACCTCCTTTAGATATTCAAATTTCCTACGAAGCAAAAATGGGAACATTACTCAGACTTAATAAGGACGTTGTCACATGTTTTGGAATTCTTCGAGCGTCTTCCTTTGAAAAGAAAATCAAAACAATTTTATTTCATCCCAGTGTTTCCTTAACATCTTCATTACAAATAAACTCACCAAATTTGGAAAATTCAAGCACTAATATTTCTTCCTTCCGTTACTTCACAGATGGCTCGAAAACAAAACAAGCTACAACGGCAGCTTTCCTTATTTTAAATAACACAACTCCAACTGACGAAACCACATTTCTTCTAAATGTCTCCAATTCTATTTTTCAAGCAGAAGCGTTAGCAATAAAAGAAGCAATAGATCATGCTGTAACCCACAATAACTTACCATCAATTATGTACAGTGACAGTCAATCAGTCATTAAATCAATTGGTAATCTAAACCCAACAAACTCTTTAATAGCTGAAATCCAACAACAAAACTAATAAATCATGATAATATCAAAATTTCTTGGATTAAAGGTCATTCAACCTCTGCTGGAAACAATAGAGCCGATTTTCTCGCAAACCAAACAGCAAATGGACTCTTAGTACCAACAAAACAGCATCCTTTGCCATTTCCAAGAAGTTTTGCAAAGCATAAATTATTACAAGATCTACTGACTGATTGGCAAGAACGATGGGAACAAGACATAACAGGAAGACTAATCTACAAAATCCGTCCGAAAGTTAAACTTACTCCTTTGAATTTAAATAGACATGAAATTTTTTTCTTTACTGGCCATGGCCCTTTCCCTTCATACTTGAAAAGATTCCATATTAGAAATAGTGACCTCTGCAGATGCAAATCAATTGGAAATCCTCAACATTACATACAACATTGCATTCACACTTCTTCATTCCATCTTCGTTCTTCTGGCAATTGGACTCAAGACTTAAAAAACTATTATTCGTTTCCTGCAGCAAAAAAGAAAATTACAGATCTTATTACATTTCTAATTGACCACGAACATTTTCTCTTTGGATAATTTTTTTTTTTTTTACTTACTTACTTTTTTTTTTTTAATATATAGGCATTAAGCATTTTAATTATTTTTTTAAAATTATTATTTTTATTATTTATTTATTAATTTTTTATTATTATTATTATTTTTTTTTTAATTCATATAAAATTTTTTTTTAAATATTTTTATTTTATTTATTTATTTTTTTTTTCTTTCATCTATTTTTATTTATTTATTTATTTTTATTTATCTTAATGTAAATATTTATATATATTCTTTCTTATTGAACAAAATTATATTCTTCTGTATATATCAAAATTTATTGTTTATCAGTGTGGAGTATTGTTAAATTTTCTCGTACGTCATCCCATAATTTGTGAAATTTAACATTGTTGAATGTGTACAAAAGGATGACGTATTTAATAAAAAAAAAAAAGAGGTAAACTTTAAAATATTGTTTAAAAATTTGAAAATATGACCCAAGAAAAGAGCAAATTTCTTTTTTTTTTTCAAGCTGTTAACGTAATACTATTTTAAAAATTATTATTTTCAATAGTGTCAACAATGAATTGTCAAACTTAAAAATAGTGTTAAGGGGCTCCTCTCACCGTCTGCGAGTTGACAATATTTTGCTAAATTCGGCGACAGAACTGTTCTTGCCAATTTTGGCCACCAAATCGAAGGTATGTCGCCAAATTTAGTGCCAACCCAGACGATAGTTGAATATTATAAGGGTATAGTTTTTAGCTATTATTTCGGGCACGTAATGATCTAAAAGGAACCAGCTTAATGATGAGAACCGGAAATGGCTTCCTCTGATATGTCTTCAGTACAAAGGTACCTGCATCGGCATTTTAATCTATACCTATACTAATAATATAAAGCAGCAGAGTTTGTTTAAACGCACTAATCTCAGGAACTACTGGTTCGAATTGCAAAATTCTTTTTTGTGTTGAATAGTCCATTCATTGAGGAAGGTTATAGGCTATATAACATCACGCTATGATTAATACGAGTGGAGCAGCAATAAAAAATGTTATGGAAACGGGAAAAATACTTGGAAGGAAGAATGTTCGTAGCCACGGTGGCTCGATCTGAACGTTCTGGCTTCGCGATATAGTGGGCGTAGGTTCGAGTCAGCCATGAGGTAAATCTCGAGGGTACTTTTCGGAGAAAATGATATATATATATATATATATATATATATATATATATATATATATATATATATATATATATATATATATATATATATATATATATATATATATATATATATATATATATATATACACACACACACTAGCTGTACCCGACGCGCGTTGCTTCGCCAACAAAAAAATACATCATTATACTGATTTTCATGACAATCGGTTGAACGGGGCAGAAGTTGCTACTCTACAGTGCCACCTGGTGGCGAGTGGCTTCAATGAGCATATTATGCACCTTCTCCGTGGAAAAATACATATATATAGCAATTTTCATAATAATCGGTCCAGGTATCAAGTGAAGCCGTGACTATACTCAAATTTTGTACTCACGCAGTTTGCAAGATCAATCAATCGCTAAAAATATCAAATAGAAAAAGTTTTAAATCCCCCCGTTGCATGAAAAGCCATAAAACAATAAAGAAAGAATTTATTTGTTCAAACTCAAGAAAAATGGCAACAGCTAACTTCTTATCAATGACGTCAATGAGATCTTTAAAGCGAATTAATTTCTGCAGCCGATAATTTTATTTGTATTTATCCAATGGATTGTGACTTAAATTGGAATAAAAAAGGAACTATCGATGGAATTTTTTTCGAACTGGTCTATAAACATTCCCAGTACCAAAAATAACAAACGGTGAAAGTTTCAGCCAAATCTGCCGGGTAGTTTTTGAGTTCATGGATGACATACAGACAAACATTCATATATATATATATATATACACGTGTCATTGTTTTATTTTTCTTATTACCTAACTAAGAACATAAAGCTGAAGAGTTTGCTTGTTTGAACGTGCTAATCTCAGGAACAACTGGTTCGAATTGAAAAATTCTTTTTGTGTTAAATAGCCCATTCGTTGGCGAAGGCTATAGGCGCTCCGATTAGTCACGCTATGACTAATCGGCGTGCAGCAACAATAAAAAATGTTATGAAAACGGGAAAATTTATATCTACACTAATATTATGAAGCTGAAGAGTGTGTTTGAACCCACTAATCTCAGGAACTACTGGTTTTGCATTGAAAAATTCTTTTTGTGTTGAATAGTCCATTTACTGAGGAAGGCTATAGGCTATTTTTTAAAATCAGATTGCCCGAAAATCTGTATTTGTAAATTAAATGTTTATTTAATTGTTTAGTTCTATGAATTCCTAATAAATGGCGGGGTAAGTTAACTCTTCAAGAGGGCGCTGGCCGACAGTGTCGATAGCTGCGAGGAACCATGCCCATGCTACGATGTTGTGATCAGCGAATATATTTTTGAATGCGTTTTCATAATTTGATTTTGTAGAATTTTTCCATTGGGTTTTGTTTTCCTTATTTCTTCAACGTTTTTTTTTGTTCTTATAGTTGAATATAGCTACTTATCTAAGCAAATAATTTAATTTGTCGTATTATTCAATTGTGATTGTTAATATTAACGTTTTTATTATAGCATTGTGTATTTGGCGAAACACTTTAAATTGCAGAGGAAAAAAAAATGCTTTAGTCGCTAAAGTGCAAGGTTACGGTAGCGTGGTTGCTTGGCGCGTTAAGCGATGAACTATGTAGTTGAAGGATTATTTTGAGTTTCAAAGCTACTGTTAATATTTTTATGTGTTTTGGCGAATAGTTTTAAATTCCAAAGAGCCTTTACTAAGTCTTTTGAAAAGGTGTGTGCGCATTTCAGTTGAAGAAAAATGATTATCTCACGTCAGAAGGGGGCGGGGGATTGTGCATTTCTTTTGCTCAACGGACTTTCTTTAACTTCTCAGCACAGGCATCGCCGTGCGGGTACTGTTAGTAAATTATATTCGTTCTCTCAAGTTGTTAGCCGCTTAAATTCAGTAATTTTCAGTTAGAAATGTTTTTTCTAATGGGTTTTTAAATGAAACACTTTTTCATGTGTATAAGTACAAACGTCGAAAAACAACCATAGAACTGAATTTATTCTCAAGATGAAAAATAACTTTTTTGTGTATTGTTCAAGAAATAAATCGGAAAAAATATTTGTAACTAAGAACAAGTTTTGTGCATTGCTTTCAAAAAACACTTGAGGGAAGTCGGAGCCCTGTATACGGGATCCGTGTAATGTTAAGTTGCTAAATTTTATATAGCTTTTTCTCAAGAAGTTTCAATGATAGAAATTTACTATTTTCAAAGTAATTTCAAGAAATATATCAAAGAGTCTACTGGAGCAAAATCTTAAGACAACTCTGTTTATTTTTAATTCATTTAATTTTAACTAATAGTCACTTTTTAAAAGCATTAAAAGAATGTTTTTGTCCATAAAAACAACTGTTAAGGGAAAATAGAGTACTTCACCAAGCTCTCTTTCTTAAAAATAAACAGATAAATAAAATGTGATGAAAATTTCAGGGGTGCAAGTGGACTCAAGTAAAGTTTTCTAAAGATATTGTCAAATTTTCGGAAGATCGACCCCCCGCAACTTCCCCCATAAAAACTCTTCAAATATGTGTACAAATATTGGGAAAAAAAACATTACAAAAGTTTTTTTTTTTAATAAAATTTTTCAGTTTTTTAGAATGTTGCCAGACCAAAAATTTTCGAAAATTTCGGATCGCAAACACCCCTGGAAAATTTCAAAGCAATATGTTAAGTAGTTTTCTTGAAAAAGGAACATGAGTTTTTAAAGTTGAAGTTTTGAGAAAAAAGCGTCTGAAAGTAAAATTGTACATATTAATACATTTCTGCCCCATTAATATTTAAATTGTGTTACTTTTAATCTACATAGATACATGATTTCGCTGTTGCTTAAAAGCTCTTGATTTTAATATTTTGAATATATAAAATTCGAAAATCATTTTTGAAAAATGGTTTTATTTTACCAACTCTTCTTACTGAAATTATTTTCCTTTTTAGCACTAAGTGCACTTAAAATAAAATAATAGTTTAAAAAACTAAAAAAACACGCTTTCGTAGCTAAATGAACTAAAAAGTGAAAAATAATCTTTGGATGATAGTAGTTGATCAATCACTTAATTTTAATGTAATACGATAAAGCGTGGGGTGCTGTCTATTTACATTTTCGCTTGGACAACAAAGGGAAGAAATTCAAGACAAGTGATAAGAAGCCCCCACGCTTTTTTGTATTACATTAAAATTAAGTGATTGGTCAACTACTATCATCCAAAGATTGTTTTTCACTTTTTAGTTCATTTTGCTACGAAAGCGTGTTTTTTTTAGTTTTTTAAACTATTATTTTATTTTTCTGTTTTTTAGTCTTATATTGGAGAATTATCAGGCAACGAAATTATTTATAAAAGGAGTGCGAGGTAATATGTTAAGGTTAAGACAAGGGCACCCCGATGGGAAGGTACTGTTAGTCATTAATGTATGTTTGCGGAAATCATATTTATATTACTTTGAAAATTTGAGATGCATATTTGAATAAAAGTTTTGTTCAACAATGGTCTGATCAGCAATGAATTTCCAATTGAAGGCTCACCTAAATTTTGGCATCATATTAGTTAAAAACAATTATATTTCGTGTTCTAATTACCTTGGAACATTGGAACAAATTTTGTCTGATGCAGAAAAATTAAAGGTTTTTGTAGATATTTTTAAGTAATTTTTGCGAGCATTTTTCAATGTATTTTTAAAAAAAAATTCCTTTTTCACATTGTTGGATTTATGCCAAAATTTGATTAAAATTGGAGGAAACTAACAATTAAAAGAGTTAATAAATTAATTTGATTATAGAATATTGCATTGTCATCGGGTCTGATGTCGCGTGCCAAATTTCAAAAGAATCCGATCGCAGGAAGTGGGCGAAATTTGAGCTACAAGATTCCGTTACAAGATACATACATACATACAGGTGAAGCTAATAAAAGCGTGTTAATAAAATAGGACAGCATGGCTTCAAAATAGGCTCGTTATTGAACTTGCAACTATTCATTTCGAAGGAAACAAATTATTTTAGATTGTAATCGTTGCCAAACACAGTAATCATTTATTTTAAAAATTGAGAATTTAAGTTTCAATATTATATTCCAATCCTCATTTGTATCAAAAACAAAATCGTTTGCGGGTAGTTTAAATACCTTTGTCAATATCAAGTTTTTGTATGAATTTAATCTAGCTTGTAGCATTTTACTGGAAATATGGAAAGGTAATATTTTTCCTGTGATTGTAATGCACAACGCAAGATTATCCACCAACAGATATATTTAAAGCAAGACTGTCTACCAACAGATATATTGTAACGTAGAACACTAGCAATTGAAATCAGGTTTTATTTCAACCAGATCAGCGATCAGGCTGGCAAGATCGCAACTGACTTTCCTGAGCTCGGTTGAAGCTTTTCATACAGAACTTAAGAGCGTAAAGATATTTTACATATTAAAAGAGAGGATAATATAACTTACATATTTGGTGACTTTTTCGAAACTCTAAGAAAGTAGGGCTTGACTTGCGGCAATATATTCACGAGTGAACTAAAGTGTAAGCGTAAGAAAGGGCAAAAACATATTTTTTTTTTCATGCAATCATAGCAACCAGCCGAAGTAACAGAACGGAACAGATCTTGAGCTGTCGTTTTTACAAAACTGAATATAGTTATACAAATACTATTTGAATTCATGACAAGGGCGCCCCAAAGGAAGGTCACAGTGACCTTCCACGAAATTCCTTATTCGGCAAATTTTGCTGACAATCTGGCAAATTTGGAGACAATATTGCACATTTTTTGTTCCTTTTGAATTTTTTTTTCTTTTTTTTTAATGATGCCTGTGATGTTTAACGTTCCTCTTCGTTAGAAGTTATGCACGTATGATACCGTATTATTTTATCATTCAGTGAAATTGGAATTTTATTCGGCAAATTGATAATTTTCGTCCTCCCAAACATTTTAGTTCGGGGGTGCTCCTCCAGACATTGTATCAAACATGATTCCATTAACATTTCCTTTAAAAAAAAAAAAAAAAAAAAAAAAATATATATATATATATATATATATATATATATATATATATATATATATATATATATATATATATATATATATATATATATATATATATATATATATGTATTAGGGTGGTCCTTATTTATATGGGGAAAAATTTTTCTCGGAATTCAGCAAATGACGCCCCCTAGTTTTATGACACTATAATAAAAAATAACGTGTGCGAAATTTGAACTCGATCGGTCAAAAATAACACGTGCCCCTAGGGAGTTGAATTTTAACACTTTTGATCATTTTTCCACAAATCTTCAAGTTTTTACTTCAGACCCAGTTCATCGTTTCTCCCAGGTTAGCAAAATATTTTTGCAGTGAGGTAGCATTAAAACTGATCTTTTTAGTTAATTTATATCATTTAAGCATTTTACATCGAATAAGAATGAAATAATGCTTTAGAAACTTTACCTTAATCGTGCGCTTTTCTCAATGTATCTTGATCGTGTTTATTTTTTTCCGATATTATGTAATAAAAATTGCTTTTGTGACTCATATTTGGTAAATTGTTTGCGAAATTCTTCGATTAATTGGGCTCCTCTTTCAGTTGTATCATTCACAACTTTCAGAGCATTTTAACAATCTCTCTTCTCTTTAAATAGCTTCCTTCGTTTTGCCATAAATCAGGATCAAGTAGGAAAACATCTTTTGGTATTTGTAACTTATCAAGCAGTTTTATTGATTTGTAATTGATTCTATAAAGAGGAAACTCTTTACTAAGAAAGTATTTCAAATCATCTACCGTGATATGAAATTTTTTGCACTATCATCAGACACGTCTTCCTTATCAGCAAGCATTTTTTTGAGTAATCTTTTACTATCTTCAAAGTTAACTCCTTCATCCAATACGGACAAAGCTACTAGTTTATCCTCTAAATACCACAAGTGATTTATGAATTTTCCAATCGCTGCTTCTACTCCATGTTTGTTATCATTTTATACGCTGCTAGTGTTTTTGGCAAATTTTATTATTTAAAGGAAACTCTATTGAGTTTCTGCGAAAAACTATATCTTCATACAGCATTTAAATGTAAAACAGCATTTAAGGGCTTTCTCCTCATGTAAGGTCAATTTAAATTGTTTCCTAAATATATGAATTTTCAAGCAATGAATTCTTTTTGCCACCCATCTGGCTCAGGGATAAGCTCTAGGTTGCCGAAAGCATAGCCCTCTGGGAGGGTCTTCACCATGAAATATTATTAGTTAAGGGAATTCTCTTAAAAAGAAAGTTCTTTCTCAATATCCACTTCTTACGTACAATAATATATCATCAACTTCGTCTTTAAGAATTAAGTGGTCTGTGTACTTGATTGAAATGTTATAAGTTCTGAATGGTGAAGATTTCTCCAGAAAATGCTTAATAATGGAACATCGGGTCTAGAATTAAGAAAGGCAAGAACTTCTTTCGAGACACACTCTGCAGTACGATTTCAAGTGCATGATGATGACAATTCAAATGTAATATGTCACCATTCAGTTTTTGCTCTAAAAAAATGCACGCACCATTTATGCGGCCGGTATTGTAAGCCATTGTATCAAACACTACAGCTTGAACAGTTAGAAATAAAGAGCAATCATATACAATATCATATACAACTGAAGAAATATCTCAGAAATTTCGAGAAGCTATTCAACATTTGGACCTGAAGCTACCACGGTAAGCCTATCGGCATTCTTATTGCAGTTGCATCTTGATGTAGCTTTGTATCCTAGTGAATAACTATAAAATCTGAATTTAAATACATGAAATTTGATTTTTCCTCTCGAAGATTTTCTCTTGCTCTCTTAAGGGATGTACGATTGATCACAAGGTCATTTGGATTTAAATTTACTGCATCTACATAGACTGCTAATAAATGAACAGCATCTTTATCCCTAATATGGTATTTGTCTGATCAGTGATGAAAGGCGAGAAGGTATCAGTAATTGTCAAGTTTTTTTGCGTTGTGGTAGACCAGATGTAGAAAAAAGGTTCATTAGGTTAGGATATATACTATGTATAAGGACTATGTACTGAAATGGAAGAAAATTAATTTAAAGTATAGATTTTTTACGTTATTCCGATTTGAAATTTTTAAAAATTTATATTTTAGATATGAAAAAAAAAGGATATTTTTATGTTAGAGTAATCGAGGATTTTTCGAAATTTATACTTTAAAAATTAAAAATTGCATAAAACTTAAGTATATTTATAACTAAAGAACAGAAAATTAAAAATATAATTGTCATTTCTTATATTTATAGCATTGAAACCTAGCGATTTGCCACACCTATTATATACACAGGAAATTTTGTAAATCAACACCTCCAAAGTCTGGAAGAGGCAATTTGTTGTTGTCAAAGATCATTCATTCACGGCCTAGGCCATTCATTAACGAACTTTAGAATCCCTTGTGTCCATTTTGGTGGAAAGAAATGTTCCCCTTCCGCTTAGTTTGGAACGAGCTCAGAAGAGCATTATATCTGATCCAAGGCCATTGGTGTACATGTACCCTCCGTAACATGTAAAATTTTATAGAATGAAAGTGAGATAATGGTCAGTCTGGAAGTAGCAGCATATATTGAGGTTTAAAAATTACTGTAAATATGAAGCGTAAAAATATTTTTACATAAAAATGAGAAAATCTGCAATTTTTTCTTCGAAACTCAAAAAAGAGGGCCCTAGGGGCACGTGTTAATATTCATGGATTGACTTAATATTTTGCAAGGATCATTTATTTGTGTTATGGAACAAATTGAGGGGGCGTCGCGTAAGATATCAACAACTTCAAAAATAAGGACCACCCTAATATATATATATATATTAAATTTTGTTTTCAAAATTTAATGATGTTAATTTCTTTTAGGAACTGCGTACAGCTTTGGGATACAACAAAGCAAATTTGGAAAATGAGCAAGTACATCATATTTTTAATCAATTTCTGACCCAAACTTTTTCAAATCAAGATTCCAACACCTACACTTTGAAATCAGCAAACGCTATCCTAGTCGACAAATCTGTGGATCTTATAGAAGACTACAAACACGAAATACAACGTTTATACGAAGCAACTTTTCAAAATGTTGAATTTGCAAAAGATGGACCGGAAATAGTAGCAGAAGTCAACCGCTGGGTTAAGGATAAAACTAATGGAAAGATTGAAAAGCTATTGGACAAATTAGATCCTTCAACAGTCCTAGTTTTATTGAATGCTGCATATTTCAAAGGTACATGGGAGAAGCAGTTTGATCCGAAACGAACCATCGCAGAAACATTTTACAATAACGGACTTCAATCAGCAGCAAAGTAAGTGCAATAATGTGACTACTTAATAATTTACTTTTTACTAAGCATTTTTATTATACTTGGCCTGATTTAGCTTATGTCTCAGCAACTAGACCACTTAGAGACTTTGGGATTTCACTAAATGATGTGGTTAATATTAAGGTACAACTTAACGCTAAAAAAATAAATTCTAAAATAAAATTATTACTTTCCTTTAGGATAGAAAAAAAGGAAATTTCATGTAATTTGTCCAATCTTAATATATAAAAATCAATGTCCTGAGATAACATATATACATATATATATACATATATATATATATTAGGGTGGAACGAAAAAAACAAAGTTTTTATTTTCGAATCGTAATAGTGCGGAAAAGTTGCGATTGGTGAAGACTTACAAAACAAAACAAAAATTTTAAAAATCGGATAATATCTTCCGATCCCGCAACGAGCCTGAATATTTGAAAAAATGGAAAATTTCGTGTTTTCTTAATGATTTTTCAAAAATTTTGTTTTAATGTTTCTTTTTAAGGCTCTAAGACGGAAAAGTTACGATTGGTAAAGCCTTCAGAAATAAAAAAAAAATTGAAATCGAATAATACCTTCTAATCCAGAAACAAGCCTAAAAAATCGAAAAAGTTGATAATTTCAGGTTTTTTTTCCGAATTTTTAACATTTTTGGTTCAATGTACTTTTTTAGGCTACAGAACGGAGAAGTTACGTTTAGTGAAGACTTCAAAACAAAAAAAAATATCTTTTTGAAATAAAACAATATCTTCCGATCGCGCAACGAACCTACATGTTTGAAAAAATGTAAACTTTAAGCCCTTTTTCAGCTTTTTTTTTAAGTTTTAGTTTAACGATTAATTACAAAAAATTAGGAGAGAAAAGAGCCAAAATAGAAAAGATTTGCAAAGTGGCATTAAACAAGACTCCGTTTGTGGTATTTATTTTGACGGAAGAAAAGATGATACTTTATATATAGATGAGATTGAATCAAAGCAATTTCGGCGAACAGTGAAAGAAGAGCATTATTCTATTATCAAAGAATCTGATTCCGTTTATATTGGCCACGTGTCTCCAAACTCTGGATCAGCCAAAGACATAGTGAATAGCATTGTTTCATATCTAAATGAACAAAGAATTTCACTGGATGATTTAGCCATCGTAGGTTGCGATGGTACTAAAACCAATACTGGGTGGGAAAGTGGCGCGATTCGTCAATTTGAAATTTATATTGGACGACCATTGCAATGGGCTATTTGTTTATTACATTTCATTGAATTGCCTTTCCGCCATCTTTTTCGGTATTTGGATGGTGGAACAACTGGCTCAAATTCGTTTTCTGGACCAATAGGAGAACAACTCAGAGGTTGCGAAAAACTGCCAGTAATAGATTTTCAAGCAATTGACTGTACAATTCCAGATGTAAACAGAAAGTGCTTGAGCAAGGATCAAAGATATCTTTTAGATGTATCTCAGGCAATAAAGGGTGGCAATTGCCCAAATGATTTGTCAAATCGTGACCCCCGGCCCACTCTCACATTCCAGATGTCTCACTTGTGCAAATAGAGTCCTTAGACTGTACGTAAGTGTATCGATCCCATCAGGTAACTTAAAATACAAAGTGACTTTTATTTTGAGATGTTACATGCCGGTCTGGTTTGAAATAAAGAACCGCAAAAATTTCACAGACGGTGCCATTCATGTTTACAGAACAATTCAAACCTGTCGATACTTACCTGACAATCTCATACAAGTTGTTCACCCTGTCATTGAAAGAAACTCTTTCTTTTCGCATCCCGAGAACTTATTAATGGCAATGTTGTTTGATGAAAGGAGGCACATAAGAGAACTAGCGTTTAAAAACGTCTTAAAAGCCAGGGAGTCTGTTTCTAAAGGCAAAAGCATTAGAAACGTTGTCATTCCATCTCTAAATTTCGAAGCAGAAGATTACACAGAGATTATTAATTGGAACACGACAAAGTTATCTTCTCTACCTTTTCTTCGAAAAGTTCCTAATAAAGACATTGAAAATCTTATTGCAACAAGAACTATACCCGACTGGGATATAAAACTATTCCCCTGCCATACGCAAGCTGGCGCAAGATGTGTGAAGCTAGTGACGGAGGTTTCACTCAAAGTGTGTGGATTTAAATCAAGAGATGGCTACATAAGAGCAACATTGAAATCTAGGTCAATTATGCCCGAATTTTCCAAAAAATCTGATTATAAATTAGCTTTAACAAGTAACACTTAAAACAATAAGACTTGTATACTGGATTGTAAATTTGGTAAATATTTTATGACTTTCTATTATTTGAAAATGTTTCATTGTTGTAAAGAATGGTAGTTTTGCATGTTTAGAAGATACCTTAAAAGTCATGAGATAAATTAATGTTTATGTGTAATATAGGGTTTTTTAAAAGGCTTTTCCATGTAACACCGGGGGAAAAAAACAAGAAGAACAATTTAATTTTTAATCACTATAAGAAAAGATGAAATTCTCCTTTTTTTTTTTACTTTTCATGCTTGTTCCTGGATCAGAAGTTATGATTTGATTTCAATATGTTTTTTTAAATTTCTGAAGGCTTCAGCAATCGTAACTTTTCCGTCTTAGAGTATTAAAAAGAAACGTTGGAGCAAAGTTTTTAAAAAATCGCTAAAAACACATGAAATTTTCCATTTTTTCAAATTTTTAGGCTCGTTGCGGAATCGGAAGATATTATCCGATTTTAAAAATTTTTGTTTTGTTTTGTAAGTCTTCACCAATCGCAACTTTTCTGCACTATTACAATTTGAAAATAAAAACTTTGTTTTTTTCGTTCCACCCTAATATATATATATCAACGCACAGCCGAAACCGCTGAAGCTTCAGACTTGAAATTTGGCAGGCATGTCCGCATGATTACGAAAGTAACCACTAAGAAAGGATTTTTTGAAATCTCAATTAGTTCAGGAGAAATTAATTAAAACCTCTTAATTTCTGCGAAATTAAAACCTATCATTGAAATTCAAATTCCTTATTTTCGAAGGCTTTCCTCCATTCAAATCATTATTCAGTACTTCATCTCAACTTTTGGTCGATAGCGAACTATAAATTTGATATTGTTTTTGTTTCTCACGTGATTCTTCGAGGCTTTTCTCAAGTCAAATCATAATATTTCTGTCTTTTGCTTTTATTTTTTCAAAACTAGAAACGTAGTTTTTAAGAACATCATCACAGGCGGACTATCCTTTTGAAGTTAGAAGAGTGCAGTTTCCTGTTAAAGTTTGCTTTGCAATAACCATTAATAAGTCACAAGGACATACATTAAAAGTAGCAGGGATCGATTTAAGAGAATACTTTTTTCACACGGCCAATGTTATAGCACCAGGAAAAAAAAACTAAAAATGTTATATACAAAGAAGTTCTTGCTTAAACATAGGTATAACAATAAAATGTGGATGGTCTGTGTTTGCAAAGATAATCAATACTTTAAAAGGATCGTTAATAACAGTTAAAGATCGGTTACGGACAAGGGCATATATATAAGGAGTCCAGGGACCCCGGGATCCTCCCAAAATTAGGAAAAATTATAGGTAACTAGAGGACCCGACAGACGTTGTTCTGTTCAAACTTTGTAAATTGAAAAGTAAAAAAATTTCAATAAACTATCAAGTGTTTGAAGTAGTTTTGTTGAAAAAAATAAGTAAAAAGAAAAGGTTTTAAGCTGCTTGGTGTCAGAATGCGTATATTTATTACAACTTGATTTATCTAATGCCCACTGAGCAGTTGTTTTATTAACTATTTTTTCTCCCGTACTTGATGGTTTGTTCTTTCAGCCATACTCAAAGGATAAAAGCGTCCTCAGATATTAAGTGTAAAAAACTAACTACCCATCTAAAACAAACGGGAAATCCCGTTGCAACATCCCCCATATGAAAAAGAAGAAAACAATGAAAAAGATATCGTATAAAAAATGATAAAGGTAAAAACAGTTCTCTTAATAAGCGAAAATCACTCATCCCTCCCCCACCCCTAACGATGTAAAATAAACGCTTTCTTCAACTAAAATGACTAAAAACTCTTTAAAAACGAAAAGCAACTCTTTGCAATTGGAAATAATTCTCCAAATAAACAAAATATACAATAAATTACATTAACAGTAGCTTTAAATTGTAAACAAATGATCACACAACTCTATTGTTTACAGCCAAAGTCGCCAAGCCACCACGTTACTGTAATCCAGCCGATAAGTGAGCGAAGCCAACTCCGATCGATTAGCGCTCCGATCTTTTGAACGAAAACTTTTTAAACTTCATATATTGCCTAATTTGTTCTTTCCACCAAAGATAAAAATCGTCCACTGCACTGATCTTTTGTGTACAGAACTACCCTGTTGTAATTTATCTGGACGAAAATAAAATTTGTTTCGGCTTTAAATTCCATCATTTTATCCTTTAATAATGTACTGATTAATTAGATAATCCTGAAAGTATTTTTGACATTGGTGCCAAAACTCAGATGGATTTGAGCCGAGAAACAAATGTTGCTAGGTATGGTACTTTCTGATCATTTGGTTAAGAAAACCTAAAGCACCGATCCGGTCACATGGTTCAACTACGACGACAGAACACACGTTTTGCGTGAACCATCCAGTACTTTACTTTAAAATATATCACGGGACCTAAAATCGTTGCTTTTAAGAAATGGAAGGCTTCATTCTCTCTCTACGTTTTATCTATTCTCAATTGACATATCACAGTAGGAAATTTCATTCCAAAAAGCAGAACTGGCTTTCTTATTGTCCTTTGGCAACAGGTTAAATATTTATTTCAGTTCTCGCTCAACAAGAGGTTAAAATAAATATTAATCATTTGGGAGGTATAACCATAGATCTTAAAATAGAATAGATGTGCCTTCTCCCCACTTTTCTCCTCAGAGCGCGAGTCAACATCCCCCGTTAGACATCACGTGATCAAAGGACACCCCTCACAAGAAACTGTTTCCCTTATCGAAGAGTATTACTTTGCGCCTCGATCATTTGCACAATTAAGGGAAGTTAAAGCATTTAACCCATGGGTTAAATGCTTTAAGGGTTAAACCCCCATTTAAGCATGGGTTAAATTAAAGCATTTTAACCAATATTAAAGAAAAAGGGAACACTCTGTCCCTCACGTAACACCTCATATTTTACACTGAAAGTAATAATTAAAAAAGGTAAAAAAAAAATTTCCATTAAGATACCGCAAATGTATTTGTTGTACTTTTGCAAAAAATGTTCTTTGTTATCTTTTTAAGTTATTACTTTTTTAATGAAATGTGGGACAAAATGACAGCTTTTTCATGGAATGGTTCATTAGACATTTTCCCAATCATAACTTTTGAAGCAGACGCACAAGCTATTTAAACAGTTTTTCAAGTGCTTTAAATACTGAGTAGAAATAGACGTCTTCAAAAATCTTAAACAAAAATTGACCTTATAAATTTTCTTTTATTTCAATCAAATTTTTCAAATACAGATAAATAGTTTCATTGCGTGCTTTTTCCCACAACTTTTGAAACCAGTGCAACTTTTTAACATAAAACCCTCTCTAAAACCATAAACCAATTAGAAATACAAATGTAAATAGTATCGAATATCAACTCAATTAAATAATATTCTAATATTCACATACGTTTCGCACAAACACTATATTAGCCAAACCAATAACTTTGGTTTGTTCCTAATTTTTAAGCAACTTCAGTGTTTTCTTTTTTTTTTTTTTTTTTTTTTAAGCATACTCAGAAAATAAATTGATTTGCAATTATAAACTACATGAATGGTCATTTGACTTCCGCCCCCTCCCCAATTTTTCTTTTCTTCTTTTTTTTTCGTCCACAGAATATGATAATTTTGACAATTTAAACTCGAGGGTGAAGAAAACTAGTGATTATTGTCCCTTAACAATATTAATTTTGTTACTTTTCTACTTATTGGTCTTTGTGAATTATTTTCATTGTTTGAATTGACTGCGCGATACATTCTAACGCTTAAATATTCAGTAACGATTAATTTTATAAACTTTTTAGCGAGAAAATCTGCTGCTTCTGTTTCCAACATATGCTTATTTTAAACTTAGAAAAACGGAATTCGAAATTTTTCTCATAACTCTTGTGGTCTCATGAGTAACATTATATTTTTGTGTTTTACTCCCAAAACCTTTTCATTCTCGCTCAGTTGTTCTTCACAAATGTACATATTTCAATGGCTGCAATCTTGCAATAAGTTATCATACATGAATGTGCCCCAAAATTCTTAAATTTTATTAGGTCTATTTTTTGATTTGTTGTAGTTAAGACTGCGTTGCAGTCGTCGCAATTCACAACAGAGTGCAGTTGCCGGACAAAAAATCCAGCGTAGTCAGAAACATCATTAATTAACTGCGTCATGTTAATTGAGATGATTTCTGAATTTTCCAAATCGTCGTCAAAGGAATCGGAAGAAAAGGCTTTCTTTCAAAGCATTTTTGTTACGCTTCAAATTTAATCTTAGCATTTGAAGGTTGTCAAAATCAGGCAATTTGAAGAACTGGACTCTTTAATTTCCGTATGAATGAATAATCTTTTTTTCGCACTTCGAAATTGTCCGACGATTATTGTTGAAGCCCCCCTCATAACCTGATTGCACTGAAAAAAAGTTTCAAGGTGATCCTGAGTAAGCTTATAAGTCATTACGCAGTTTAGAACTGGAATTCGGGCACCTATATACTTTTCATATGTTCCCAGCACACTTTTCATAGAAATTAGAAAAACCTAAAAATCCAGTTTTTCGCGGACATACTATAACTAATTTTCCATCGCTTGTTTTTAGTGATTTAATATAATCCTCGGCATCTACAGTAAATTGCTTAAAATATTCTTAATTTCAACTCTGCATGGTTTTTTTTTTTTGCCTTTCGCAGAAAGAAAGATTTCTGTTACTCACTATGTCTTTATTTTTTAATAAAATTCATCGAACCATCTTTCGCTAGAAAATCTCAGATTCACACATATAGAGATTTCTCACATAAGTATAATGAAAATCTTCAGACAATCCCGGACTTTTAACGACGCTTCGCATTGTTGTATCACTGCTGCCCGAGAAGAGGGAGACACGATGTCCCTTGATCACGTGATTCTCGGCAGAATCATGATGACCCCACTTTCTCCGGGCGAAATACGCTGCGCTGTAGGAGAAAGGCCTATCTATCCCTTTTAAAGATCTATGGGTATAACCATCCAATGTTCAAATTAATTAATTAATTAACAAAAACGTTTCCGATTCGATCCATCGCGCTTCGAAACCATGCTTGAACACAAAAAATTTGATCAAAATTGATCCAGCCGTTTAAAAGCCTTATGGTGACAAACGTCCGCACAGAAGATTTTTATATATTAATATAAGTAATTATTATTACAGGGGATTTTCGAAACTAGGTGCACCAAGCACTGTTAACCCCTGCTAATTCCACTACCCGAGTAATGCCGGGTACGGGAATGCTAGTAAATGATTAAATACAAAACCCATCGTTACAAATTTTGTTGCCAACAGAAATGTTAAGAGTAATCACAATTAAAATTTTGAATCAAGGCTTCTCTGAAGCAAGCATGAAATGTATTCACTATTAATGCTCTCGTACGATTTTTATCCTAATCAACGTCAATAATCGATAACGGGGTTAAGTAAAGAGACATTAGGATCTTTATCATGAGTAATGGATCAAATTAAATCGGGACACAAATAAATCTTAGAGAGGAACAAGGATTACTTTTTAGCGTCAATTGATGTAAGTTTTAGACACGTATATATATTTTTTCCTTTTAATACGGAGCATTTATATGAAAAAATACGGTGAAGTTTCGTGATGGTAACATTATTCTATTTCTGAAATACATTTACACTAAAAAAAAAAAAAATAACAGAAATTTTAAAAAAATACTAAGCACTTTTCATAATGCACTCAAAAGGACAAAATAACTATTCTGGGTCAGAGAAGTCAACTTCAGTACTCCTGTAATTGTCAATTATTTTAAGAAAATGACACTACTGAATGACTGACCAAGAAAATGGCACTTTTCTTTGTTTGTGGAGTCATTCTCTTGGAATAATTGAAAATTACAGAAGTACTGAAGTTGTCTTTTCTGACCCAGAAAAGTTATTTTGTCCTTTTGAGTGCATTATGAAAGGTGTTTAGTATTTTTTCAAAATTTCTGTTATTTAATTATTAAAAAAAAGGAATACGTAAGTAAATAATAATCTTTCATTGCAGACAGGTGAACAGGTTATTTCCTTATATTTATCCCTTCTGAACTTAAAGCAAACTATAAAGAATAATTTAGTGACATATTTAATTCAAACGATTACTTATTTCAGAAATACAGAGATGATGCACATAACAGAACGTTTCCCATTCACAAAAATCTTCGATTGTGAAGCTTTGGAACTTCCTTACAAAGGAGAGAACATCAGCATGCTGATCTTATTGCCAAACGCAAATGATGGCCTCACATCCTTGGAGGAAAGTTTAACAGTAGACAAGCTCCAAGCCATTCGAAAAGAAATGCGCAAGATCAAGGTCGACGTAGCTTTCCCGAAATTCAAAATCGAATACGATCGGGAGATGTCATCATATTTGAAGTCCCTTGGCGCTGGAAAGATTTTTTCGCAAAGTGCCAATCTTTCGGGCATGACATCTAATAAAGTATCAGTGAACCAAGTGTTGCACAAAGCCTTCATGGAAGTAAACGAAGAAGGGAGCGAAGCTGCTGCTGTAACGGGAGTCCTTGTAAGCAGGTTGCGGCCAATTGATTTTGTAGTCGACCATCCTTTCGTTTTTGCCATTATTGATAAAAGAAGCGATATGATTTTGTTCTTAGGTCATGTAAAAGCTTTGTAATAAAATTCACCAAACAAAAGTAAAAGATAGCCTAAAATTGACTTTTAAAATCGGAGAGGAATTCCAACATCCCTTTTCCCCAACGTTACTAAAAACTGCCTAAAACTATTATTTTTGACGTCACTTTTTAAAATTTCTCAAAGGGAAGCCTATGAACTTTCACAACAACCATTTCCACTCCCTCCTCCCTAAAACCACCTTAATTTTTGTGCTTTCAATTTTGAAAACTTTCTGGGAGACATTCTCCGATTCCCACCTGCATCGATTTCACCAATAAAGTCAAAAATGAGTTTTAAGAATTTTAGGTTTTTGGTAAGGTAAGTGTGCAAAATAAGACCAACCTAAGGTTTAGGGTGTAGCATCTCGTTAATTTATGGTTCAATTGGCTCCAATTTTTGTAATTTCATCCAATGACACATAAAAAAATAAGAAAAAATTATTCCAAGTGAAAATTGAAGTTTAAATTATGTCTATCAGCAGTTAAACAAAATATGGCAAATTGGCTTTATTAAGGACATGTAGCCCCAATAATGCCAACTTGGAAAAAATGCCAAAAAGTACTGTCAAACTAAAATAAAGAAGAGAAAAATTCCTTATTGTCAACATAAAACGCACTGAACCATATTTGATAAACTCAAAAAAATTATCAAAATTTCATTTTTACCTCAATGAAAAGGAGAAAGATCAATCCCAACAAAACATAAATGTGAAAAAGGTGCCAAGTCGGTCGAATTGTGTGTGGTTGGAGTTGGAGTAGTCGTTCTCATTGACAAAAGAGTTCAGATCTAGTGTTTACCAAGTTCAATAATAGTTCGTCACAGCTGTTGGAAGTTCCAATATTCAACTACTTATTTAAATTTTCGTTGTAACTTTCTTTGATTTCGGATTTTAAACATGCTGTAAGTTTAAACTATGTTCAAATATTTGACTGCTTTAATTAAATTGCCAAGTGAAAAATTTGATCCTAACTCCAAGCCATTAAATTTTTTCCCAACGATGTTAAATCACGTGAAAAGCTTTCTCGAGGCAATCAGTGAAAATATTTTAATATTTTAAATTTGGATTTAATTAATCTGCATAGCTCGCGCAAAAGATGACCAAAATCAACCCCCCTGAAAGCGATTGGCACCAAAATTGAATCAGCACATGTGTTCATGTACTGTACATTACATTTTATTCCAAATTTTGTCTGAATGGTAGCATTACTCCTCAAGTAGCCCCAATTCGATTGCACCACTCTCCTTGGGAGCTATTGGCACCAAAATTGAATCAGTTTTGTACCCTTTAAAGCCTCCCTGTAGACTGATTTTCGTTTAAACCTCTTTATTACTTGAGATATAAGTCATAAGTAACAAGAAAAAAGTTCGATAGTTCAATCCCTCTTTGAGATACTGGCACCAAAATTGTATCAGTACCCTCTAGGGTCCTACAGATGAGGCAGTGAGAAGCAAAGGGATATAAGTGGCAAAATTAAAAATTTGGAGATAACCAGTACAAATAGTAGGCGAGCCTCTCCTTTGTCTTGGGGCAAAAGATAGTACTAGTAGCCTTGGTAGGTATGCTGTACAGCATGATTTAGAAAAAATTCAATGAAAGTCTGCCTAGAATGTTATCTTTAAACATGTTTAACTCAAAACTTGAAAATGTCCACTTACATCCCTTTGCTTCTCACTGCCTCATATGGACTAATTCTTGCTTGATTCTGACCATTATTCCTGAGATATAGCAGCCACCCATTATGGATTGCTCCATCCATCTTGCAGGAATTTGTGCCGAAAAGAATTCAGCACCAATTCACATGGGGGCACATATGTGTACAAAATTTCATTCGATTTCATGCAGTAGTTTATGTGCTAGAGCGACCACAACATTTTTTAACTGTTCAGTTAATAAGGTATGTTTTTTCCATGCCAAATATTATACAACACACAGAAAACACTAAATAACATGCTTATATTTTATTAACAATTCTATGGATTAGTCAAACAATAAAAGAAAACGTTTAAAACCAAAAAGTGCGTGCATGTTAGAGGCAATGCTTATAATTCTTTTAATAGAACAAGCAGAAATAGAATTTTTTATAGAATAAAAGTAAACTCAGAAATACATAATATATTAAACAATAACTAGTTTATGCAAATGAATCATTATGAATGGTAACAAGCAATTTTTTAACATTTAATTTCATTACTAAGATCAACATTATTAAATAATATAAATTACAAAAAATTTTAGTTCTAAAATAATTCGTATCAAATTACATTTATATATTACAAAAAGTTAAAAGTATAAGAAAAAGTAAGTACAGTTTAAAATGTGTTTAACACTAGTGTTACATAAAGTCTACTAAAAAGGTTTAGTGTAAACAATTGAGGACTTTTTTTAAAGGTAAAAAAAAAATTTTTTTAAGGGAATTTCAATTGCAATGGATTTATTACTTTTATTTACATTCAAGTCATGAATAAAATATCAATGATAAAAATACATTACAGTATTCTACTGCTTAATATATATATGGAGGGATACTTAAAACTTGATTCTAAAAAAAATTTCACAAAACAAATATTGGCAAGCACTAAGAATATCAAAAACAAATATATAAATATAAGAAAACATTTTTGAATATTTTGAGCATTCAGGGGTCAGAGCTATTCCATATAAGAAAAAAGTAAAACCTGATTTTCAAATAAAAAAGAAAAGAAAAACAAAAAGGAATTATAAGGACAGTACCTCATCGTAATAGGAGTTGTAAAATTAGTCACTTACACATTTTGTAATACCGTGAGAAACTGTAATAATGTCTCAGGCCAATTAACAAATTTCAATCAGATACCAAAAATGTACCATCTGTGTCACTCACATATATTAATTATGAATAAGAACTAACCTTTATAACTCCTTGTATGAGAATTTCAGTAAATAATAATGCCACATAAAATATTTTTTTAAATGAAAACTAAAAAGAAATAAATAATTATAAGATTTTTTAAAAATTGATTAAGAGCTAAAAAAAGTTTTACCTTATGCTCAGACCCCACACAGCGGGATTCAAAATAAAAATAGGCCTGTGCAGAGAATATGTTTAAATATAACTTTACTTAGGACACAAAATTTCTTGTAAAGGTAGTTATCACACCAAAAATGTTGGCTATCAGTTGACAGTAATAATTAACTATTCTTCAGAAGTTTGAAAAATATAATTGCTTTTATTTAATTAAAATTGCTTTTAAATTTGTTATAAATATCATTATGTTTCAATATAGATATTAAGGAAAAATACCTACTAATAAAAATAATTCATCACATATTTCAAAATAAAATGCCCATACACAATCTATACAATATATATCACATATATAATTTTTACTACAATCAATTTCAAAATAAGAAATGCTTACATGAAAGTACCCTGATAAAAGGTAAATTTATTGTTAAACAAACATGAAGTCTAACTTAACTTTCTTAAATGAAAGTCCTCCACACTTCAACCACCGGCTCCAATAATTATTAATGTTAAATAACTTACCACATATGATTCTCAGAAATTTTGTGTCCTGATCTAATTTACATACATATATGTACAAAATATATTATAAAAACTACTGCCAGCAGTAGAATATATAGTTAGTTAAACATGCAACAGAGCTTATATAATTTATGATGCTTAATATAATGGAAAACATTTTTCGTTTAATCCATCATAAAATATCACAGGATATGAAAAATTTCATGAATTTTTTTTCTTTGTATGGAAGAAAAATAAATTTTGAAATGCATGGATATGAAAACTATTAAACTTTTGATTCCTTTCCAATCAAAATATTTGATCTGCTCATTAAATATGCTTAAGCTGAGCCAAAGCCACAAATGAGGAAGAGTTAGAATTCATGCAACTATGTTAATAAGACATTTTCTTCTGCAGTTGATGATGGGAGTTGGCATTTAATCATGCTGCAATAAAAAACATACGTTAGTACAAATATAAAAAAGTCCAAGTTAATAGCTAGTATACAAGTAATAGTAAATCCTCATTAATCCAGACAGCAATTTAAATGTACATACTGTATGAATAAAAGGGGAGTTAGTACAATAAATAATGTACGGGTTTACTACAAATGATTCATTTGTTTCCAAAATGCTATACATCAAAAAGTATTGCAGGTACAACGATGAAGATTATATGAAAATAACAACTAATACATCAAAATAAGGAATTGTGGAATTAATACGAGTTTAGAATTTTCAAAATGACCACAAAACAAGAAAAGCATTAGTTATATCATAGCAGCATCCAGCGTCTTACTGGTAAAGTTACCACTGCAGCATGGATGCTATACTTGGGTCTGATGGTGTTGTTTCTCTAATCCTCTGGTTGTCTGATGCAGTCAGACAAGATCCAGCAAGTCCTTGACCCTTAAGAAATCAACAAGGGGGGAGGCATGTAAGTTTTCTTTGGTAAGACCGAAGCAGCCCAGGATGTGTTCAGCTAAGGCCTGCTGAACCCCACACTTGGAGCAGACGGCAAGAATTTTTCTGCCCTCAAGGAATAAGAGACTCTTCATATGTGCACTTGCCAATCTAGAAATTGCTGAGTTAGACGCTCTTTCACAGTTGACACCAAAAGATGAGCCCGGAACCCTAGCAGCATAATGGGTCTTCTATGCTATAATGAATTAGCGTGTTTTGCTTCTTGAATGGAATGCTTCTTGACTGTGGACTAACAGAGTTAATAAGAAACCACAATCAAGAGGCAAAACACGCTACTGCACCATAGCAGGCATAGGAAAAAAGCTTCATTTAGCCCCAAGACGGCAGACATGTTGCTACTTTATTCTACAATTAAGGGCTTTAGTATCACCATCTAGTTAACACAATTCCGAATCTTGATGAGTTTGTTGTTATTTTTACATATTTCTTATCCTTGTATGCGCAGTACCTTTGGATATATACTGTTTTGAAAACGAATGAATGATTTGTAATAATCCTGAACTTTCATAGGCTGTATTTTGTGTTCTACCTTACGCAGTTTTACATTTCATTCTCCGTAATTCAAAATATGATTTTCACTGGGTACAGCAGTTAGATTATGTACGTTGGCTCAACTCATAGGTTATTTTGTTTAGCCTGTACTTTCATTACGTCAGACTACCTGGATCCCCTATTGGTTTAACTAATGACGTTCTACTGTAATATATAAATCGATAAATGCAAGAAATAATTTACGAAATACTAACCAAAATTTCATTTGACAGTGAAGTCATGACAAACATATTATTTTAAATTTATTTTAATCACATGCAGCAAAAGGTTAATGAATTCTGGAATAAAAACTCTCATTATTACACTTCATTTGGCACGAATCTTTCCAAATCAGTATCACATGCAAATCCTGATTAGGTGGTTAGGTTTTCACAAAAATAAGTAAGTAAATTAGTAAAAGTAAACAAACATGCATTACTTAAAAGAACGATAAACCAACATAATAACATGTAGACAAAATTCTTTTATTTAAATTGTGATACACAAAGCATTGCATTATGAATTTTTAGTCCAGCATCATATAGAAAACATTCCTAATAGTTAAAATTTTTGAACAATAAAAAAATGTGTGAAAAAAATAAATTGAGATTCAAAATTGAATTTTTCCTTCAATAAAATTTCATTACATTGTAATTGAAATCTAATTTTACTTCCTTTCTTTCTTTTTTTCAATGACCAACTTTATTTGAAAACAGCAAAACTAAAGTTTTAAAAAGCATTTCCCTACATCAGTAAGTCGAATGTCGGTAATGGAATTATAGTTGCACAAAAAAGCAGCAAAAGTATCAGCACAAAAATCCAAAACTGTATGATGGTCAGGTAGAAAAGGAAATTTTTTCTATCAAAAATATTCAAAAATAGTAGTGGCTTTTTTTTTTTTGGTTTAGCAATTGTGGTTTAAACATATCAGATGTTTTTTTTAATACCACAAGCTATAGAGGATGAAGTATTTGGCCCATTATATCTTGTTTTATTCTGATTCTTCTGCACTTTCTTCATCTTGAGCCATCTCATTATCTTTTGGTTCATTGTCACCATCTTCAATATTTTCACTATTTTTCGTTTCTTCAGCAATATTAGCATCTTCTAAAACTGTAGTTTCTAACTGTGACTCAGCTTGTTTGATTGCTGATTCATCGTGAGAATCAATTTGCTCATCAGCTAAATTAGACTCGACATTACCTGATTCAAAGGAATTTTGTCCATCCAATGCTTGTTCAATTTCCTGAAATCAGTATGCAGTGATAAAGTATGCTTACTGTTAACTTTATTAGCACCTTTACTTTCCTACACAAAATCTCAACAATAACTTTTTCAAAAAAAAAAAAAAAAAAACTTTTAAAATTAAACTACATTAAAACAGTGGAACTCTGATTTTACGTATTTTGTTGGACTTGTGATAAATATTGCACCAAGCGAGAAGAATAAGTAACGCCGGAAATGGGAATAAAAATCTAAGGTGCAACGTTTAAATTTGACACATTCCAAGTGGTAGGAATTTAGTCTGCTTGTTTTCTATTTTTAGATAATCCTCCTTCATAAATAATATTGAAATAACTATTTTTTTTTTAAAGTTTGTTTCTTGGTTTGCATGTGAAAAATAATATATTTTTATTTTTAAGTTTTATGCTTCAAGAAGAAACACTGTTCTATTGTCCACTGTAACAGTGGACAATTACAGTTACTACAAGCATAAATGTAATTATCAAAAGTTTTAGGGAAGTAATTAACCATTCTAATATAAGTACAATGTTGATTTAAATACCAAATGAATATACAGCAAAATCAAAAATAAACCTTTAACAGAAATTTAATAGCTGTGTTTGAGAAAACAATATAAAATTAAATGGTATTTTCGCAATAATGAATGTATTATTACAAATACAGTAAACTCTTGATAACTCGAAGTCCTAAGGGCAGGGTTGTAGTTTTGGCCGGACAAAACCTATTTTGGCCATGCCACTGGAAAAAACTGGCCAAAACTGGATTAACCACCATAGAGCTGCCCAAAACTGGATTGTACAAAAGCACATGAATATGTATAATGTTGCACCTTTCAATGCAGAATTAAAATAAAAAAAGATGTTTGTTTTTCATAATTGAAATAATTTTTAAAACTGATTTATTGATTTAAATGAGACGTTTCTCATATTAACATTAAAAATTGTTCACAGCAAAGACAAAAGACATTCTTTTATTAGGAATAGGAATATAAAATAGCGTGCAATATAAACTAAGTTTTTCTTCACAAAACTTGTGTAACTAATATTCAATGAGTTAGAATATAAATAATATACTTTGATTTAATTTGAAATTCATTTTCTGTGCATAAAACTACAAAAAAAAAAAAAAAAAAAAACTATATATTGTGCTATTTGCACTGTTCGAAATATATATTTAAAGCATTTGACATATTTCTCCTATGATGTGACTAACTCTCCTAAACATGCCACCATTTGTTACTTGCCTAGGGTGTAAATTAATTGTTAACTGAAATAATGAATAGTGAATGATTGTGGGATTGATGTTTCAAGTGTCTTTTTAATTATGTACTCATTCGTATTTTAATTAAACATTTTATTTCCTATATCCACATCCAATGGCCAAAACCGGACAAAACTGATTTTATCCAAGCTGGTTTTAACCGGTTTTGTTCATGGTTAAAACCACCACTGGCCGAAACTCTTACAATCCTGCCTAAGGGACCGGCAAAAACATTCGAGCTATTGCAGGGTTTAAGCTGAGTTCAAACGTTCTTTAGCAAAAAAGCAAAAATTGATGTGAAAGCTTTAGCAAAATGCTGAAATGTTGGAGGAATATGAATACGCTCACACATCTTTCTAATTGATTCAATGTGTTTCATCTCCACTTGAAAACAGAATTTAAAAATCTGCCGCAACATCTTCACAGAAAAAAAATGCCGTAGTTTTTTTTTTTTTTAATTTGAAGTAAAAAATTTAGAATTTTATTTACCTTGAGAGAACACAAGTTTGATTTTTAAAAGGTTACATGTTCCCACCTCCAAAAATGTTTTTTGGGGGAAATAATGAATAAGACTGTCTTGTTGAGTTTGATTAAAAAAAAATACATAAAGTAAAAGATCACCATCGTTGCTTCCTCTCTCGAATTGCAAATTGTTTTTATTATTTTCCTTTTTGAGCCAAAATGCCTTGCTTCATTTTCGTAACTTGGATAGCATTTTCGTATTTTGAGAAAAATGCGACTGTAGTGGAAATCCTGAAATAGTGATAGTTCGAGTTATGGGAAGTTTCTGCAACAGTCTCAAGAGTTTGGGACCCAAAGAAAACTTCAAGATAAAGGAATATTCGAGTTATAAGTTTTGAGTTATCAAGATTCAACTGCAGATAAAACAATACAAGAACTTGAAGCAAAAATATATCCATGTCAATTTTATAGTAAAAACAGAATAAGAAATTAAGCAACATTACATATAAGGAAATTTAAACAAAATCAAAATTTAGTAAGCTCAAAAATCACACATTTTTAAAAGAAAAAGTCTAATATAGGAACAATATCCATGAAAGATTTTGAAACTTTTCATTACTACTACTATGAGCTTTTAAAATTAACTTAAATATTAGATTAAGTATTCTAAAAAGCTCCAACTTTTGATGACAATATCCACTGATTTGCAGTTTAGATAGCCATTTTCATAGTAGTGTTAAAAATGCAAATAAAGTTATCAAAAGATGTTGAAAGCAAACACAAAATGCTTCAGAATCAAAATTAGAGGTTGCTTCTGTTTTTTAATAACAATGTTGGAAGTTAATAATACACATTAAAAAAAAATACTGTTGTAAGAACAAATAGAAATGGTGGGTTTTTTTGGGCTGGTGCAGAGGATGTAAGAATTATTATTGAGAATGAAGTCCAGTATGATGATAGTTCTTCCTTAGCACACTTTAAACTGATGTAGCCTATTAGTGTTTCAAATTTCTTTTTCAGTCTATATTTTAGGCTAATTTACTGAAATTGACCCTAATCAACTTTATTACATTTATCCAATATACCTTTATACGTTAAAAGTAAAATATGTACCTATAGGCTTTCAATAATTTCACAGATGTAATTATTTTGTTTTTTGTTTAAAAATTTTGTCCATACAGATTTAAAAGACAGTAAATATCTCATAAATAGATGCTTTTACAAAAAAAAAGATTCATACTGAAATTTACATACTTTATCAAGTAAAACCTCCTTACCCCCTTTTTTAGATATGCTTGATTTAAATTTAAATAAAAGGAAGGTCACCCCTTATTATGGGGTAAGTGGGACACCGATCTGATTTTTTCAAAATATAATCGTTAAGAATATTTAAAGCATTAATGTTATAAAATAATGATGAACTTTAGTTCATTAATAATGTCCAAGATAAAAAAAGACAAAAAGTTTAAAATCTATTCAAAAACGAGCTGTTCTCAAAACGGGTCCCCAACCAACCTTAAATATTGTGTTTTAACAGTATTTGACATTTTTGATAAGGAGGTTTATGATGGGACGGTTATGATGGAACTCACAGTTGTTAAAAACCTGCCAACCATGATTTAAATATTATTGTCAGGGTTCGCCGATATATATCATGATATATATCCGATATTTATTTTGAAAATATCATGACATTTTGATATTTATTTTTTCAACATATAGTCATAGTAATATTGTTCATTTACTATTCAAAATATCCAAAACGTTATGTACTATATTTTTATGATGCATTAATACAAAATTAATATAACGAAGTAATATAATATTCCTTTTTTATTTCATTTTCATAAAAGTATTAGTAATGTAACAATTTTAATTCATATTACAAGTGCCTAATTAACTATTAAACATTAGTCAGAAAAAAAGAAGTGTTATGACTGTGCACTGACTAATGCATATTTTTTATGTCTGAAACTGTATAAAAGTAGTTAACAGAAGAAAAATGAGTAAAACAGCTATGCTAAAATAATATAAAATTGATATAAAAACTATATTAAAATTGATTAAAATATTAAATGAAATATTAGATATAAATAATGAAAGAAACCACAATTTTAAGTCTACATATTATAAAAACAATATAAAAAAAATAAATAGTGATTTGAGGATGCATTTACTATTTTGAAGACTTTAGTTTGTGCTGATTGAAAATATCGAATATATATCAAAATATCCAATATATATCAAAATATAGGATATTTTCGAACCCTGATTATTGTAATAATTATTATTTTTTGGTTTATTACCATTCCGTAATTTTGTATTTTCATTTATCATTAATACAAGTTTTTCATTAATGAATTTTTACTGTTATACCTATACTAACTAATAACTAATTTTGAACTCATCTGATTATGAATAAATTAACAGAACCACATTACACCATTTTGACAAGCATTTGTTTAAAAAATTACCTTATCCACGTCTTCTCTCTCATGGTTACCAATGCCATTTTGTGTAATAACATCACCGGCAGTTTCAACTTTCTTTTCCGAACTGTCTTCAAGTTTTAAGAAACTCATAATAACATCATCATCATTTGCCAGTTCAAAATCAGCATAGTCCTAGAATTTAAGTAAAAATCATTAAAAAAAATATCTTGAAAATGAGCATGAGCATAAAAACAGAATTTGTAATAGAATATGAGAAATAAATTATTAATTACAGGATATTGCATTATTTTGCATTGGTATAGTTACTGGTGTGGGCAGGTAAATGGCACTACATGCAGAAATGAGTTTTTGATATATTTGAAGAAACAAGTTTTCAATTCAATACTAGCAAATAGGAAAATTGTGTTTTTTTTTTTGCACCATCTTTTTCAGTGGAAACCAAATAAGCAAGCTTGTACAATAAAGCAAATGTACAAAAAAACTTGCAATTACTGCCTTTTACCCAGATTACTTCAACTACGTAAACCAGGATTTTCAAGCCTAAATCTTTTGCTTAACCAACATGAAAAGACAAATTTTTATACATTGAAAGTAACCTGCTTCCTCTCACCATCTGATAATGATCACTTTCAATACCAGAAGCTTGATCCAGCATTATCCAAAGCAGAACACTTTACGATGTTCTACAACGTAAAATCATTTGACCAAAATTGTTCTGCAAGTACTTCAAGCGTTGTATGCGAAAAACACGACATTTTCCACAAATTGGGTTTCAAAAATCAAAATTGTTTTATATAGGAGTTTTTATTTTTTTAACTGGACTGTTGCTATTTATTTCTGTGGAAAGGAGATATTTCAGGAAACATCACAGCTTTTAACCAAATGACTATTTAAAGAGCACTGAATTTGGAAAATTAGTTGATCATGAAAACTATAAAATCAAACAAACTTTAACAAGGTGTCAAACCTAAACCAATGGAGATTCTCCAAAAATAGTTTATATGCTTTCTAAAATGCATAGAAAGAGCAAAGATACAAAATTTTATAAAATTCGATCCTAGATGTCAAACCCAATTTTAAGTTAATTTTACATGGCATGAAGGAACAATTAAAGTAATGTTACTAAATAAAGAAATTACTGAAATAATAAATAAAAGGAGTCTAGTTTGGTTGCAATTAATAAAACATTTCAAAACTTCCTAAATAATTGAAATATTTTCTGGATGCAAAGGGATTGAAATCTCAAAAAAGACAAGCAATTTCCTGCGATAGACGTGTTTCAGTGTTCGCATGTTTCCAAAACATACGTGTATGACGGAAATTGCAGTGAATGAAGATCGATTGGGAAACTCCTACAAAGGACTTATCAAATTCAACAACACGAGCTTTCCGCCAAACTATCGTAATTTGCGAGAATTTTAGATTTTCTTCTAATTTTAAGAAATCTGCAGAAGTTCTGCAAAATTCAGAATTTCTGCAGAAAATTTGTCAGTTTTCCCTCTCACATTTGAACACAATTGTTCTGCAGCACAGGCATCTGTTCTGTGATGTAAGTCGCAAATTTAGAAGTATTCTGCTTTGGGGCCAGTATTCAGCTACCAGGACAAAAATCCAATGTTGAAACTTTCTGGCAGGAGTTATTAAATTTTTTTTGATACATAGGGAAAAAACACTATGAGTGGCTGCAATTGATCATTTAGACAAAGATTTTACAAAAAGCAAATTGTTTTTTTCGCAGTGGTTGGTGTTTCCATTGGTTGACACCTCCCACCTCGGGCAGAAAAAATTGCATGTATCAATTCAAAAATGAATTTCAACTTTTTACAATAAACTAACTGAACATCTCTGAAAATAAAAAAAAAAGTCAACTCTTTCAGAGCAAATTAAAAAATTTTAAAATTAAAAATTCTTATTTTTGGGTACAAAAATCGGGAAGATTTGAACAAGAAATTGAGGCATCAGAAAAAGCTATTTTTGTAATGCTACTATCCATGAGCGTTAAAGAGAACCAAATACTACCTCTGCTGCAGTTTTTGTGGTTTTAAAGAAAATAGTATTTTTTAAAGAAATTTTAAACTAGTGTTCTTTTTTTGTGACCACTGCACCTGAAAGTGTTAAAGCATTGGTTAGCCTAAGAGCTGTTGTGGTGCTGAGCAAATGGGATATGATTTTTTTATGCAAAGTAAAGTTCAAATGTCAAGTTTCCACAGCACTGACTGGCTTAGCAAAACTACATTTCTGAACAACAGATTATTAGCTAAAATCGACTCAAATTTTCAAATAAGAATACCATTTTAACCTTTCCACTTCAAAGAAAACATTGCTTTTTGTTTATTTGCTTTAAAAAGAAATCCTTCAAACAATTTTTAATTATAGGAAAAAATAGCTTTTAAGTTGCAGCGTTTTCGGTGAATGAGAAAATTTGGGGGTAAGAATATAAATACTGATTGGTTCAAACAAATTTTCGATCGTGATAGTCATGCTAATGCTAGATTTTTTACCTGCATAAGAAAAAAGCAGTCACGCTTGTGAGCACACTGAACATGTGGTTTTGAAATCATGAAGTTCTAGATTCTAATGCTGTGGTGTCTAATGGAACTGATAGGGTGGGGACTATTGCTAAAAACAAGCTAAAAGCTAAACACAAGATAAAAGTAGTAGGGCTGGACAATGTATCACTAGTGTTCCCGCTAGACCGTTTTTGAAGGGCGCAGCGCCCTGCCCTTTTACATATCAGCAGAATGCGCCCTGCCCTTCTTTTAGATAGTGAAATGCGCCCCGCCCTTTTCAAAAATAAGAAATTGCACCCTGTGTTTTTAAAATAATGCCTCAACCATCATTTCGATCTACCCGGATATTGGGGCAATTTTATTTGTCCAGCGATCGTCTGCAAAAACGTCCATGTCTTATCCTTGTTCCCAGAATTTCACCCTGAAAACGGCCCGATAAACAAAAGGGGAGGCAAATACTTAGGCAAAGAGGGGATGAGATTCTCAGAATTCAAACAGGCTTATCAGTAGGAAACAAAGGCACAATGTTCTTCCCTTCTACTGAGGGTGGGTTTTTGAAAGGTTGTGAGAAGGAGTAGGGTCTTCTGGGAAGGGAGAGATCTTTGTTTCATTCCTTCCCATCCTTGATCTTCTGAGAATCAACAATGAGAGAGGGAATAGGACATTTTCCTAACATTTCAGCCCTCTGTGTCCGTTTTTCGTCTGCACGTGGAAATTAGGCTAAGCTAATTTTAGCGCATTGCTAGTGATTGGGTAGCAATCTTTTCACATCTGTTTCTGGAAAGTTAACTTTCTGATTGTTTCCTAATAAGAACATGTTACAAAGCTTACTGGGCTAAAATCCAAGGGTATTTTTTAAATATTTTGGATTTTTAACCCCCCTCCCCAGCCCCCCCCCCAAAAAAAACCCGTTTGAAATTGAAACATTGCATTGACAGGGCTTTCATTCAATTCTTTCCTTTTGGCTAAGTATTTTTATTATCTTTGTACATGTGTGATTCATATAACAGATTATTTAAAACACTTATTGACATTATAAAAAGCACACTTTTGACATACTTGTGATTTTTTCTAACTAAAATAATCTTGCACTGTTTCTTTTTCTTTTATAAATATTACACAATTGATTTTTAAAAAAATCACAAAATTAAAATGCCGAAATATTAAATTTTCACAAATTGTCTGAGATAAAAATCCTTGCTTGGCCCAAGCTGCTTATGCATTGCATTTAGGAGCGCATACATCTGCCAACACATTTGTGTTATGAATTTGAACTCCAAGACTAGGAAATAGAGCTCAAATAAAGTCTTTTTAGTTTTGCAACTTGCTACCACTGCATCCTTGAAGCACTGAACACAGTATTTTAAGTTAATTATTCTATTTGAAGTGTAATATATTTAAAAAAGGAGAATTTACACTCATCACAATTTTGATGTCTACTAAAATAATGGCACAATGCACACTACTAAGCAGTTTCTTTGGTAGGAAGGGGAGATCAGTAATTAAATATTGTTCTTCTTAAATTAAAATTCAAAGGGTTTTGAAATGCCTATAATTTTTTTTTACTCTTATAGGTAGTTAAAATTATGGTCTGAAAAGTGTTGAAAAACACACAAAGCCAAGCTTCAGCATTAGCTAAATGTTCCTATGGAGTGTGAAAAATGTGCTTAGCTTAGTTGGCATTTGTGTGTGTGTGTGGGGGGGGGGGTTGAGCTAACCCTATTCTGAAGACAAGTGCGTTTTCTGGATGAAATCATTTTTAATGCTAAAGTCAGTGGTGATGGCGATCAAGGGGGGGGGGGGGGTCAAGATGCAGACTAGACTGTTTGAATTTTTGAAAGGTGTTTTAAGTGTTATTTCTCCTCTTATTTTTTTTGGTGGGGGGAGGGGGGGCGCTTAGTACTTTTTGAGTGGTACATCATTGGTCTTGGGTGGGGGGTCACTGCGTTGAAATTGTGCCCTTTTTTTAAAAAGTACCCTTTTCAAAGGCCAGCACCCTGCCCTTTTTTTCTCTGAACTGTGAACACTATATCACAAAAAAACTGGTGTACATCCCAAATCATTAAACCGGTTTAGGATTTTTCTCTAAAATAATACATAAAAACCACACCGACTACAAATCCATTGATGTACAGACACTGGTCCATGATAGTTGCCATTTTAATCTCTTTATTGTTTCAAAACTGCAGGGTCCCTACGATAGGATTCTTGCACTTTCAACTATGTTTTTTTCTTAAAAAAAAAAAAAAAACAATCTCTTGCTGGTGCTACAAAAAACCTTACATCCTGATGCATCACAATATCGAAACGTAAGGTTGTCGATGCATCACGATGTAGAAATTCCTACATTGCCAACCCCAAAAAAGTGGTTGGCATATTCTTTTATCAAAATCTTAAAATCATGTTTTTATTTTTACTAAATAGCTGTAAGTTGTTTTGAGCATGTTGATGGATTTACACATGGGCAGATATGGGTGAAGCAAATTTAAAAGCGCAAGTAGAATTCAATTAAAGAAAAAGATGCTTAGATTTCATTCTTAAGATTGCAAAAATTAAATAATTTATCATACCCCACAATACTTGTCATCATTAAATATCTGAGGTGGCAGTTGTGTACTTTTATTATGTTTCTTAGCTTCTTCTTGCATGTAAGTCAAATCCTCATCTCTTCCTGGTTCTGTAATGTCAATAACTTGCAAATCAATAGGTAAACTCTGAAGTATGAACAAGACCCTCTGCTGTTGTTTCCTTACCTAGAACACAAAAATAAAATGAATGGAATTCAACACACTAACTGCAATAAAATTAATTCAGTTTCAATTGCAATTAAATCGTCTAATAAATCGTTTGATTAAGAGCAATAGTGAAATAGTGTCTAAAAATGTCAAAATACAATTGAGGCATTAACAAAAAAAGGACATAAGTCCAAAAAATGGTTTCTGTTTGCTTACTTCTTCCGAATTGCAGATGCATCCCAGTCTTTAAATTTATGAAAATTTATGTTGGCCGAATTCAAACGCATTAAATAATACTTTCTCACTTAAATTTACATTTAGTCTTAAATGTTTCAAGTGAAAATTAATGCTTAAATGTAAGCGAAATCCTTTTATTTTAAGTGCATTGTTTGTTTAGAAGAATATTTAGAGATTTTTATGGTCTTAAAAATACAGGCCCTAGTGATAACAAACTAGCAAAATCATTTTTTCAGGGTACATAGAATGCATATTCCTTTTAATTTTCTCTTTTCCATTTTATAGCTCCGTCTTTTCACTATAATGAACAAGACCTGTCTTCAGTTGAACACTATCTAATTTCATATGATGTTGATGCTTAACTTCAAACAAACATTAAGCCTTTAAGACTGTTAAATAAATGATTTCAGATCTCTACTTTGGATCATTGGATTTAAATTCAAAAATTCTTCTAGAAGCTGAATTAGGCCAATACCAAATTTTTTCTCTCTCTTAAATTTACTGAGAATTTCCCTTTCTTCAGCTTTTTATATTGGAAGCTGCTTAACACAAAACAATTTCTTAAGTTTTAAAATTGTCTGTGGATTGTATGAATTTGTGGATCATTTCGCTCAAAGCATAGGATTAGTTTCATTATTTTTGATAAACCTTAGGATTGTCATACAGTAAAAACATTTTTACCAAAGAAAAAGAAAAATTATGATTATATTATTACAAAAAAAAAAAAAGCTGTCTCTATTCTTGCTCGATGGAATAAAAAAATCATATAATTCCATTTTAAAAACAAAAAAATAAAAATTTCTTTTTTATTAGAGTAAAAAGAATCCTTTTGAATGAACAATTACAGGGCCATTTCACAGTATTTTGTCCAAATGTAACTACAGTAGAAGACCGTTATAACGCTGACCTGTATAACACAATTCTCTATAAACCGCACTACTTTTCAGAAGTAAACAATAGGTTTTGAAGTTTAAAAAATCCCTTTGTTTTTCTTTGCAAAAATAAAAATTATTAGTCAAATTAAATTTTGAAAGTTTTTCATCTTTCCATCTTATTTCAAAGCTTTTAAATTGAAAATTAGTACACATAGTAAACAGAAAATTCCAGACGGCTCTTGAAAATGCAGCTGTTATGCAAACCATGAAGCTAGCAGAAGTGCAGGATTTTGATTGTGAAACATATTTATTTGTGAATAACTAATTGTAATATTGGTGCTTTAATACTCATTACAGATAAAACTCATTCTGAAGTGCTAATATATATATTCTGAATATTAGTTTCAAAATTTGTGAAATGATCTATATAACACAAAAACCTGTATAACGCAAAAGCTTTAGTCCCAAGGTGTGCGTTATAACGGTCTTCTACTGTATTTAATTTACTGTTCGATTAGTACAAAATTTTATTTTGAGTTAGTCCTACCAACACACAAATTCAAAATAAAATGATATGCTAATCGAATAGAAAAATTAAAAAGTTATGGCAAAAAAAGTGTCATGTTGCGGACTCTATATGTGGCCAAAATACTGTGAAATTGTTCTACAGCAAAAGGGGTGGCCATTAGGATGTCACTTTTTTTCAACAACTTTGACCCCTCTTCCTCCTGTGTTACAAAGTGTTACACTACACTTCATCTCCCCCCCCATTATCACATGTCACTCTGAATTCATAAATATACTGATGGAAAAACTTCCTGATGTCAAACTTCTCGTTACCTTTCACTCCCCCTAGTCAAACTGTCACAATTTCAAAATCTCTACCTCTCAAAGCGTGACATCATTCATAGACAGCTCAAAAAAATTTTTTTTTCAAATTCCATGAGATAAAAAGTGCTCAAAATCTGACAAAATATAAAGTAACTTACAAATTACTGAAGATGGGGATCCAAAGGGTACAACAACCACATAAAATGTTCTCTATATAACACATTTCATGATTCTAGACTTCAGTGTTTTTTTACTATGCATGCCATAAAATTCTTACATCTTACTTTACAACATGAATCAATCTATGTATAATGTATACTAGTATTCTTTGAGTACACACATTTCTTGCTAGCACCAGTAAAAACATGAAATAATTGCCTTGTGCCCCAATGAACTATATTAAATAGTTTTTTGAAAACAATTAAAAAAATAAATTTATTAAAACTAAAACAATTCAGAATGAATAATAATATTGGAAGTAGATTAATTCCTCAGTAAAACTGATAAATACAAGACAAGTAAATAGTATGAGACAGACCTAGATAATATTGACGAACACGCAAACCCTTCTTACAGAAATTTTTCTAAATTTGCAGACAATTTTGATCTATCATCACCTCAGAGCAACAGTGAGCCACCAAGGTATTCTACGCTGTTGTTTAGAGGCAACATAAAAAAAAATCTTCATTGAGTGATATTTGTTGCTTTTACGCCGACCTATATAATGCAATTCTCTATAAACTGCACAACTTTTCAAAAGTAAATGATAGGTTTTGAAGTTTAAAAAATCCAGCTCTGTTTTGCCTTGCAAACATACCACATTGCTCTTGAAAGTACAGCTGTTAGCAAAGCATGAAGGTAGTAGAAGGGCAGGATAATTCACTTTCCTTTGATTGTGAAACATATTTATTTGAAAATGATAAATTGTATAGTTAGTGCTTTAATTCTCATTGCAGATAAAACTCATTCTGAAGTGGTAATACATTAGATATATTCTGAATATTAATTTCAAAATTTATGAAATGACCTATATAACGCCAAAACCTGTACAAGGCAAAAGCTCTAGTCCCAAGGAGTGCGTTATAATGGTCTTCAACTATAATCCTCTAAGGGAAGTAAGTGTAATAAAAAAATACAAGCTGGGGTTGCATAGCTTGTATATAATTTCATATTTGCTGTTGGTGGCAATACAGAACTTGGGAGAGTTATGTTCTTTTGTCAGAAAATTTTTAAGAAATTATTTGAGTTCACAGACAGTTTTCCAGATTCGTAGTGACACAAAACAATCAAAATTGACAACACCTTTAAAAGGTAAAAAACATTGTTACCTTTTCAGCAGTAGAGTGTTGTATCCGGAAATTTTCCCATTCAATGTCAAATACTTAAGAACACGAAATTTAAATTTTGTTCAAACGACTGATCATGATCCATTATTCAGTATGAAATCCCGATTCATTGCACAAATCATGTAGTAAATAATGTGCAATGCCTAGAATACATGAAGTAGGCAGAGTCGTGGGTAAAGGTAAGACAAACAGAGTTTTAAAAATTCTTTGCTAGAAAAAGTTTAAAATTAAAATACTTAAAACATCGACGTAATTAAACCGGAATGCTGTCATTCAGATTAACTCTGAAATCTCTAGTGGAGACAGAAGTCGATAAAATGGAATCACAAGAAATTTAAACTTATTTTCTAATTAACAATCAGACAAAATATCTTGACTCACTTCATGGCTTCCACAAATACCGGAGACATAAACTTTAATCGTCATATTTTATGCAGATCGATGTGAATTTAATTTTCACATACGATGCAGACAACACTTTTGGACTCCAGAGACTAACTGAAGTGAAGTGATTTGAGACTTTTCGGTCTCAACTTTCACTTCGTAAGCATTTCTGAAAATAAAAACAAATAAATTTTTCAAAAATGTAAGAAAAGCAGCGATATCTACTGATGAAATTTCAGTTAGTAGACATTGAAAATCTCCTCGGCGTTTGTTTAAAAAATGTCTCCTATTATTTTATATTCAGATTGGATCGAAAACAGTCTTAACTTCAACCGCACATTTCTTTCATCGCTTTCCCCCGTGACGTCATCTCCTAGACTTCGAAATTCACCATTCATGCTGCCATCTAGTAGATTAGGCAGGAAGTTAACAGTTAATTGTAAATTGAAAGCTTTTAGCAAACATTTTTTTTTCGGTGTGCGTGTGCTGGGATACCCACCCTAAGAGCAAGGACGCACCCCGTAAATATGCACCCCCAAAAGTAAGCACCACCAAAATATGAACAAATACCCCTCAAAACACCCCCCCTAAAAATTTCATTGGCGCAGTCTATGCCATGAGAGACGCAAATTAATTCCTCAAATATCTTTAACAAGAAAAGAAACAAATATGTCCTTTTTTATTTTATTTCGATCCACTTAATGAAGAATAAATAAAAAATATTGAGAGAATTTTTTAAAATTGCTCATTGACTCTTAATAATAATAATTTTGCCTTATGATGTGTTTACCATAAACTTAAATGACAAAAATATAAAATAATTACATACATCCCGTGTTTCTCAACGGTTTTCTTACCGTCCGCCGGGCGGGCAGTGAGAGTATGCTGAAGGGAAGTGCGCAGTGATAATTTTTTGGGTAGCAGGGGGATGGGGATATTTCGGGTGATAAGAGGGCAGTGGACGTATTTTGATCTGTTGGTGTCCTGTTTTTTAGGGCAGAGAGCCCTCATTCTCTACCACCACTACCGGGAAAGATATCTTTAAAAAATTCGGTTTTAGGACTTTAAACTTTGGTTTATCTTACCTTTAAAGCAATGAATTGCCACAAATGATTTCTCTGCGTTTTCAATTTTATTTTTATTTTATACATTTTTTAAAAGTGAAAACGAGATATAAAACTTGAAGGAAGATGGATAAGAATCTAAAAAAAAAAAAAAAAACTGGGAAAAAAAAATCGAAGATCTGATACTAAAATTGACCCTTCCTCGGCAAAATTCTGTTTCCGTGCTTGCTTGGAAAACAGAGGATGCACATTACTCTGGATCATTTTTCGGAAAAAATCTTCGGTGATGTTCTGATGAAAGTTTATGAAACAAAATTCATAAAGGCATTCTCTGCTTTAAAAAAAAAAAAAAAAAAACAGTTAAGGAAATGGTCCTTGTGACAAAGAACTTTTGAGTAAAAAATCCTTGAATTGGACCTTTCTTTTCCCCTTGAATTGGAAATTTCATTTTTTAAATTTCACAAAGGGATAATATATAAAGATTCCAGACTTCCTATGCATATTCTGATGTTCCAAATCACATGTCTGGGACTGATATTTCAATATATATATATATATATATATATACATATATGTGTGTGTGTGTGTGTGTGTGTAAAATACAAATAAATATTTCAGAAAAAAAAATCAAATGCAAGTTTTGTGGTTTGTGCTAAGATCATAGGCGGATTGACGGGGGTGCCAGGGGGTGCACCGCACCCCCAACATTTTTGGTTGGATTTTGAAAAAAATAAAGTCAATTATATTTCATCAGGAAACCTAGTTTGAAAAATAACCTTTTTTTTCACAGCTGCAACGCAACTTAATTTACTTGAAAGCACTCCCCCCCCCCCCCCCAACACACACACACAAGATAAAAATATATGATGTTCATTTTGTGTCGCCAGAAATCGCCTGTGCAAGAGAAGTATGGCTGAAGAAGAGGGGTTTTTTTTTTTTTTTGAAGCAGTCGTGGTTAAGGGTAAAAAAAAACTTGACTTTTATCGAAAATCATATAAACTGTTTCAATTCTTGCACATGTTCCAGTAAATTGTGCCACAATATCTGCTTTGAAATAAACTAAAAATCAATATTTTAAAGGGAAACTTTCAAAATTTTCCTAGTACTCGTAGATCTCTTGCTTGTCTTATTGAAATACCCCCATGATATCCCCGGTATTGTTGCATCACCAAAATTCACAGCTTAAATTCGCCTATATCTAAGATTATATCAAAGTCATAAGGATTTTGATATTTTTAAGGTCATTGTATACAGACAAAATCAGTGGAATATTTTAGCCTCATGTGCTTGGGCGTAGATAGGAGGCTGACAGGGAAGGGTAACTGCCCCGTCCTTATTATAGATTAGAGTTAATTTATTTTGCTATCCCAGCACTTGTTACATTTTCAAACTCAAATTTGCATTTCTGATAAAAGTAGAATTTTCTTCATTAAGTTTACTTATTTTCTCTCAATTTTGCATTACTTCACCCCAGATTACAATGCCTAGAAGAGAATACATTGTAGAGAAGGGGAAAAAGTAAGAATGGGGTCGTTTCCAATATTTTAAAAGTATTTTTTTCTGAAGGAACATGCTTAAAAACATAGGATCTAACATTTTTTAAATAATTTGTTTAAGTTTAATATTTGTAAAAAATTACTTAAATCGGTGATCTTTCATTGTTTACATTGCCGATGACATCACAAATGATGAAATGCCATTCTGTGTTGCCATTCTCAGAGCAAAATATTTAATTCGCATCTTTACTCACGTGTATTGGCAACGATATGGTTGATAGCAAGCGTTGAGCGCAATTTTAATTCACTTCTTGATTATCATAACGTGGAAACGCGGTACAAAGAGGCGCCAAAAAGCATCATTTGTGACGTCATCTAGATCACGCCTTATTTGAAAAATCGGAGATTAAAAAAAAATTAATTAAAAAGTAACTATTGACAAAATGAAATAATTTTCTTAGTCCATGTTATTTTTTTTTTGCTTATTCTATGAATTTCAGTGACTAAAAGTACTACTTTTGACTGAAGGAAACAACCCTACTGCGACTAATCGCTAGATGTTCTTTAATACTTTAAAAATGGTTTTTGTATTGCGTTAAGCTTGATAGATGTCAGATCGTTAGATGTTATCTGCTGTATAAAGCTCTCGGAAACTAAGACACTGGGTTCTGATAAAATGACAATTCCTATTCTTAATGATCATACGTAATGCTTTTGGCTGCGGCGAACATGTAGGTTCACTCAGTTATGTTTTCACTTTTCTCTTTTTTCTTAGTCCTCTTTTTCACTTTCCGCGTCATTCATACAAAAAAGTTAGGAGAAAAGGGGACGCATGCGAACAATTTCTTTCATTTATTTATTTTTCAAAAAATAGTATCGATTTCTCAACGCAAAAGTGTCCCCATGATTGAATAAAATGTTCTTTGTTTCATGGATTTTTCTGGGATTTTTTAAAAAAATATTTCCACACTTTATGATATTTAAAAAAAAAGGTTTTCAGTTGTTTACATGTGCCCCTATAGGGGGGGGGGAGGGACGCATGTGAACCGGCCTGGGGCACAAATGAACACGAGTAAAATATGCAGGAGAAGCAAAATATTTTAAAGGAAAATTCTTCAATATGTAACATATACCAAAATATGAAATACACTAGTCGACCCGTGCGGAACTCCGCACTGTGCTTCAAATCGTTTCATAAGGCATTTCGCTCTTTAAGAATTTCAAAGGAAGAACATTATGGCGAAGAACCGAAAAAAAAAAGTAAGCGCAGAAGAGAAGGCATGTAATTTTAAGACATCAGTAACAAAACCTCGTTAAATACAACGTTGTGATAATTTGATCATAGCTCCCCTTTTAATCGTACATATTTTCAATGCAAACATAAATGTCATTAAAAGTGTGGCTGAGTGGTGACTCGTGAAAAAGCAATAATTGTGCATGTGAAGAAACAGGTTGTGGCAAATACAGTCCTGCACATGTCAGCATCTGACGGGAAAAAAAGAAACATTAAAGAGATATTTATTGGCACGTATTCGAATTGGCGCCATTCTAACTAACAGCCCGACACCCCAACAAACCTCGCAATTGCGCCTTCCTTTTCGAAAGCTATTCATTGAAGGAATGCGTAGTAAAAAACAGCAAAAAAAGCTTTTTGCCAAAAAAAAAATACAAAAATAATAATAATAAGATCATGCATCTGTGTTTTGTCATTAACCAGCATGATACGATTTAAAATTATTCGCAAAGCATGGAATTTGATTAAAGAATGACGAAGATCTCACGTAGCGATTGAAACAAACATTCTAGAGAAGTAATAAATTTGATTGAAAATAAGTGTTTTTATCTTTGAATATTGCACTATTTCACATAGAAGGTTGCTTTAACCGTTACGGCTTAAATGCCCTCACATGTTTCTCTTTTAATCGAACACTTAAAATTCAAAACCAAAACCAGTTGAACTGAGTCCGTTCTTAAGTGTAATTTTTCGAACGTAGACAAAATGTATTTTTTTTTTCAGCAGAAAGCAGAGGAGTAGAAAATAATGTCTTGCTAATGAAGTTGATAATACTTTTAATGCTTTATATCGTATTCGCGCGAATAAAAATTAAAGGTTTACTGAGTGAAACTCGTAGTTTTAATCGGGCGTAGTATTTTTTCATTTGTACAAAAGGTCGAACACTGCTATTAGAAACATCTACATTTTAGCATACAATGAAAATGTTTTTCGGCACAAAAAGGATTTCTTTAGGTAAATCTAAAACTTTTTTATGCTTACATTTTGTTGAGTTGTCTGGATGTAGTCAAAGAACACAGTTCGATTAACAATCAACTTATCCGAATGATAACTGTAGCCTGCATAAAGGAGTCGAAACACCAAGTAGCATTCCCACTGCATTTATTTTATTAGGTGTGTATGTTATGAGCACATGTAATGCGTAATACTAATATAAATTTGATATTATGTCGGACAGCCCAAGCTTGCCCGAAGTTCAGATAGTTTATACCCGAACGCTCTACCGAAAAAAACTTATCAATTAAACCGAACAACTAAGTCCAGTGCTGTTAAGCTTTATTAAAATATGAACACACACACAGGCTATTTTTTTTTTGCCGAAAGCGAAGTAAAAAATGGAAAACTGCATTAGAACTATGCTTTAAAAAATGCATAAGAACTACAGGCAGCATCAAGGTTTTTAAACAGCAATAGGCGATTTCGAAAACTTGAATTTTCGACCGTAAGTCTTTTTTTCGTCATTGGCCAGCCTAATAAGTTTTAAAATGAGAGGGGATTAATATATAAGATAAGATATTGAAGAAAAATGTTTTTATTTTTGAAAATTTTTACAATTTGTTATCGCAGGCTGCTTAAACCGTTATAACTTAGATGGCAGCACGTGTTCATCATTTAACAGCACGGTTAAAATACAAAATAAATTGAACTATGCTTTCGAATGTAGTAAAAATGATAAGCTATTTGTTTTTTAGCAAAAAGAAGAAAAAATATATATTTTACCCTTCAAATTGAGGTAGTATTTTATTTATTTGTACAAAGAGTCACAAACTCATTAGAAGAATATATATTTCAATATACGATTTATTATTTTTTTTCTGAACAAAAAACAATTCTATTGTAGCCTGAAATCTTAAACCTGTTACTTATATTTTCGCTTACATTATGCTTTAATTTTCTTTCTAGAGCCAAAGCTTCAAAAAAAAAAAAAAAAAACACGTGCAATTTCGAAGTAATTTAGCACAAAATTACGGAGTGTTTTCATATCAGCAAGGAGCATTTCCTTCTCATTTATTCTATTCCCTCATAGTTGTTATTCATTTAATTCAGTGTTCATGTAACGCGCGATATTTCTTTAATTGTTTTGTTGCAGATTGTTCGGACGTGGGCCCGAACACGAAATCTCCTGGTTACGAAGAGAACGCTCTGCCGATCAAGCTATTCAGCTCTGTCGGTCATAGCGCAAATTAAAGTTATAAGTTTGACCGAAAACCTTATTCTGGTTCTTTAAAACAGGTTTTTCGGCTAAAAGAAACAATTTTCAGACCTTGGGTCTATTTTTCGTCAGTAGCCAGCACCATAAGCTATAAAATAAGCCGTAAATCAAAGAAATCGATCAAGAATTGAGGGAAATTTGGCATAGAAACCAAAAACAGGCTACAGAAATAATATATAAGGATTGATGTGTTGTAACCTATACTGCGTCAGTTTCAATTGTACAGTTATTGTTCCACTAAGAAAATATTTTTTCCCGAATGTATAACTGCTCACTGTCAAATTCTAAAGTCTCGTAGCCTGTTCTGATCACTGAATAGACTAGAAAAAACTTATATGACTGCATAATATAAAGCATTTTTCACTATGTAACGGTTGTTCCTCTATATTTTGCTTTAAAGCTTCATACATTGAGTGATAATATATTTTGAAATGATTCTGAACTTCACTTTTGAATTAAATGAAAATATTTTGTGTCTTTTTATTTCCCGTAAGTATTATATAACACTAAATTATTGATCAACTATTTAGTAGCAAAAAATTTAAAAAATAATAACATAAATAAATAAATAAAAAATATTAATAACAATTAGCAATAAATTTACAAACTAACAATAGGAAAATAATAATTATTAATATTTACACATTTTTTAACACTTACAATATCCTGCACTAATAATAATATTACTGGGAGCGGCTAAGAAAACTGTTCACTTGTTCCCCTAAATGTCGTGCTCACAAGTGCCTCATCGTCTACTTTAGAGCTAATTAAAAAAAATAAAGAATTTTTAATTTAATAAAAAAATTAAACCTTGTCATTAATTTACTTGAATGTTCATACAATGGTTCGTAACACTTATGTTTAGCATAGCAGTAACTTTTAAAAATGTTTTCACGAGAAGAAGAAAGTGATAAAAATTTTTCAACACCTTCTAAAACAAAGAAGTAGCCACCACAAACACATAAAATGGCTCATTGCTCTCAATTTTTGTCCAAGAGGTACAACTGCCCTTATTTGAGAATTTTTCCAGATTTTTTGCTTTAAGCGATCTTAGTGAAACATGCCATGCTTACATGTGCCCCATGTTCACGAACTCCTTTCTCTTCTACAAGTTAGATGTTTCTAAAAGATTAAAATTAGATTCATCACGCTGTTTTTAGAGGATGCAATGTATTGTTTTTATTTCTTATTTCATATCGATTATTTTATTTTTAAGAAATAATTTGGCGTATAACTGAATATAATTAAGTTTTTTTTTAGTCCTAATGTTTTCCATCATTTTTTTAGAAAATATAACTTTAGATTTTATTATTATTATTATTATTATTATTTTTGAACAAGTATAGTTTTACGCGCGTTTTCAGGATTTGTATGAAATGAATTTGAAATGAGGAACATGGAGAACTAAGAACCAGCTGCAAAATGAATTATTTGGGCTTACCGAATACTTTTATGCTTCCAAATGTAGAGAGGGAAAATCTGAAAGATTATTCAAAAGAATTAAGAAAACCGCTGATACAACTAATATTTTCAGGAGCACATTCTGAAATCAGGAATATTAAAAGACTGAATTATTTCTTACTAATGTTATTTTTCTTTAATCAGATGTAAAATAAACTTCTTTAAAATGATAATCGGTATTCCCTAGCTATAATGTATTCCTGCACACATATAAGAAAAACGTTAAATGCTCTAACTTAGTTAACAGGATTCCTAATCTGAGACAAAAAATATTTTTTGTTTTATTTTTTAAGGGACATCATCCCATTATCTTAAAAAGTAAATACCTTGCCCTGAGGTAAAGCACTAAGGCTCTTCCTAATAGAATACTTTTTTAAAATTGAAACATATGATTCTTATGCTACGAAAGGTAACAGTTCGAAGCTGTCATAAGTACACGCACTATTTCGTTAAAATTGAAATGAATTTCAGTGATTGAAAGTTGTGTAGTTTTCTTACTTTACATGTAATGAACATTGTTATGAAAACATATGTACAGGCTTCAGTGAGCTTGGCCAAAAGAACAACTTACCGAAAGCCGTGGTGATTTTTTTTTATATGCTATGCGTTTTGTAACGAAAACATATGTACAGACTTCAGTAAGCTTGGCCAAAGAACAACTTATCGCAAGCAGTGGTGATTTTCTTCTTTTGCATGCAAAGAGGTTTGTAACGAACACATATGTAAAGGCTTCAGAAAACGTACAGGGCACTTGAGTGAACTTGAATTTATATCAACACTAATAACTGTCGGATGAAAACCTAACATTTGCGATAAGTCTTTGAGAAAAACAACTCGAGCTTTATTTTTAACTTCAACTCGAACACGTTTTGTGACATGATTATAATTGAAACAAATTTTATTATCTTGATCGGGGGAATAACAGTTACTTTTGAAATATCGGGTGCATTTCCATAACGACTGGGTGGAATATTCCGAACCAGGAGTACAACCAAGGCCGACGAGAGGCCATGTCATCCTAGTCGGAAACTAATGGCCCATCCCTTGACGGGGCATGGCTCGGAATCGGAGTAGTATAAATTCGACAAGTTTTATGGGGGAGGGAGGCCCGGCGAACAAACTAACAAGGGGCCCGTCTTGATTCTCGGCTGCCCTAGGTACAAAAATGATTTTTTTTTATTGGGGAAAGGTTCGTTCATAAAAGCTCTTATAGTTCTATATGCTATCATACGAGGAATGGTAACTTAATGCGAGTCCAAGAATTTAGGGGGTAACCTTAGAAACTACCCCATGGTTGCACATTTATTTACCCCTCCCAAACTTTAATCCTGTCTACGCTACGCCCATGCTCATGTGAACGATTTTACTAGTTTAAAATAATTAAGGCCTTTTGCAAGATTCATGGCTTCCCTATTTTCATATTTCCCCCCGTGGCCCCATTGATTTGCTCTGTGGCCTCCGTTGAGAAACCCTGTTCTAGACTATCTTTGGAAGATAGTCTACAAATAGGAAGGATAATCTAGAGAAGGAAGGGATTAAAGTTTTTTAGGGCCTTTCCTCCACGAATTTTTGAAACTGAACTCAAAAAGCGCGCTTGTAGGCCACTTTTAGAAATATTTAGAAGATCAACAGTTATTCGAAATAGGAGTTCTGAAAACGAAATTAAAACAACTTTTAAGAAATCCGTGACAAAAGAGAGAGAGAGAGAGAGAGAGAGAGAGAGAGATTTAATGGAGCCCTGCAGCAGAAACGTCGCAACACGCCGACACCGTCGCGGACAACGAAGCCCTATCGCGAACAGTTCTGTCCGCGAGAGGGTGGGAAAAAAAGTTGTCCGCAAAAGAAAAAAAAAGGTTGTCCGCAGAGAAGAAAAAAGAAAGAAAATGTGGGACATTTATTTGCATGAACTGCTGATGCGGGGAGGGAATGAATCAAATTATGCCATAATGCACACGTGATCCTTCTATCCTTCGCCCGCCGCGCGTATAAACCAAAACAAAACGGAAGACACAACGGAAAACTACAGAAATTTAAGTAACACAACTTCAATATTTTCTCATAAACAGCATCACCAATCTTTTTCGCGTGGAAGGCTAACAATGCATCCTCAAACAAGATTTTCAGTCAAAAAACAGATTTGATCATAAAAAAATATGATTGAACATGATTCAAAAATAATTAATTAAAATATCGGATGATATGGAGGCATTATAAAAAAAAATAAAAAAAAGAAAAAAAGAAAAAGAAAAAAACAAAACAATGAAACGGTCAAACAATACATTACACGAAAAAGAAAACATGAGAAAACAAATGTTAAAATTTCTTTTACTAGTATTTTTCTATTTACCAACACATTAAAAATATTATAAATTATTTTCAAGTAAAAAAAGAACCGACTTCAAACAACAAGGAGGTACTAAAAAGTAAAAAAAATAATTGGTTATACTTATATACGATTTCCTACTCAAACGTATAAATCAAATTTATTTTACAATTCCAGTACAAAAATGAACTAAACTAAACACCCAATTATAAAATATACACTGATTTTAATTACTATATGATAAATTATTTTAATACCTAACTAATTATATACGATCTCTTAATTTTTAATAACCATTTGAAGTCGGGATCTCCAATAACTACTACCTAAGGTAACTGAGTAGGTTTAGTTTTAAAGACTTTCACATTTTGTTAAATTATTGTTTAACTCAGGATTTGGTGGGTTGTCAGTTACGTTAAGTAGTAATTTATAGGAGGTCCCGACTTCAAATGGTTATTAAAAATTAAGAGATCGTACATAATTAGTTAGGTATTAAAATAATTTATCGTACTAGGGGACTATCGCCCCCTGCTCGCTAACGCTCGCCAACCCCCGGAACTGCTTACGCGATCCGAGCTCGCTACGCTCGCTCACCGGTCACCAAATATTGGTCTATCTTTATCTGTATCAAAAAAAAGTAGTTTTTCTTTTCTTAATATGAATATCACAACACTTATGATTTTCATACATTTAAAAGGGGACAATTACTTTGACATGCAACTCGTGCATTGGATTATTATAAAGCAAAAGTTTGCAATACCATTATCTTTTGAGAGAAGTATGCAAAGGAACATTTTTGTACTAAAATTACGAACATAATATAATCTTTCTTTCCTTCATTTACTGAATGCAAAAGAAATTGCAGCGAAAAAAAAAAAACCCCCACAATGTTAACACACTTAAAAACATTTCATAGTCATTAACTATACTATGTTCAGTGTCAAAATATGTGTATATATATGTTTCAAAATGTCTAACAGTTGCAAGGAGCAAGCAACTTCTGACATTCTCTGAAAGCAGTGATTTAGTAAAAAAAAAATGTTAGAATGAGTGTTTTAAAAGTCAAGAAACCAAATCCAGTGGCACGACAGCTTATGAGGACCAAGGCCTACTGTACCCATCTCACTCCTTCTAACCAAGGGCTCTGGGGTAGGCAGATGTTCCGGTTAAGAGGTCAGCCTAACGCGGAACCCCCGGTGTTTAGTTCCCAAGCATACTTGGAACTTATTTTATCGACCCACTGAAGGAATGAACAGCTGAATCAATCATGCCCAATTCGGAGATCGAACCCGGACCTGCAGTGTGGAAGGGTTACCACTGAGCCTCTGGAATTCAGAGCACTTGAATATAATTTACGAAGAAGAGAGCAGTGGGCTACGGAGTCTTTAGATGAAAGATCTGAACGCAGATTGGTCAGAAATGCTGCCGATATGCTAAGGTGCACAAATTTACACCGTCTTCAAATCGAGAGAATTTTGCAAGTGTTTCCGAATACATTTACGGACTAATCATGCACTTTACTGGAGGAAAAGGGTTGACCTAAGACTGATAATTATAAAACTGCAGAAAAATATTATTGTAGCAAAATATATATATATATATATATATATATATATATATAACGCTAATATTTCTCATACCTCGGATACCATTTATTTCATTCGATAGCAATATGCCTTTTAAATTCAAACGTAAACAATTTCCTGTTAGATTAGCCTTCCTAATGACTATAAATAAAGCAGATGGTCAGAATGATTTTGTGAAAACATATCAGCAGTAAAATCAGGTTTCCAAATTTGTTGCTTTACTTTGCCACTGTGGCTCAGTTCTTAACATCAATGCCATTGCAAAAGTATGTGAAATGTTTCGCTCTTCAGGTCTTCACAATTCAATTTGTTGCTTTACTTTGTCATTGTTGTTCAGTTCTTAACTTCAATGCATTGCAAAACTAAGTGACATGTTTTGCAATGAGAATTGTCCAATAAATTCATTTAGTCTATGTGGAATAGCATAATACAGTGAAGCACGGTTTATACGTTTCTCTTCTATTCGTTTTTATCAATTATACGTTTTTTAAATTGTCCCTGGAGGGTCTAATATACATTTTCTTTACAAATTATACATTTTTTTATCTGTATGCTTTTTTCATAGTCCCTTCAAAAACGTATAAGCGGTGCTTCACCGTATATAAAAAAATGTGGTTGCAAAAAAAAAAAAAAAAAATCAGTATTTACAGGTTGCAGTTAGTTAAGCTTGACCACGAAAAGAAGGCGGATGACCTTGAAGGGAAACATTATTTGTCATAGGTAGAATCTTCCAGAAAGCAGCAAATAGTAAGAGGCATGGTCTCGCTAATCCTATCTATTCCAAAATAATAACAAACAACCTATTACAAATGATGTTTTTGCATTAAGGTCATCCACCTTCTTTTTGTGGTAAGCTATAGCAGGACTGTGGAGTCGGACTGGTTTTATGGTAAAGGAGTCAGAGTCGAAGGTTTAAAATTTCAAGAGACGGAGTCAGTAATTTTCTCTCAAAATTCGCAGCTCTCCCAATATTTGAGGAGTCACAGCCAGAGTGAGACTAATTTTGGGTAAAGGAGTCGTAGTCTCTAAAAATTCTGTAGTCAGAGTAAGACATTTTTCCTGTGATTCTGCAGCTCTCGTAAGCAGGGAACTTTAATTTTTGTAAGCACTATGGTTAAGGGAAAACCTTTCGACATCAAAGGATTTCAAAAAGAAAAAGAGAAGAAAATCATAATACTTCTCTTCACACACGATAGAAAATTTCTGGGTTTTCAGATACTATGACTCTTGAATGACTTACATATCTGTCATCTGCGTTACATATAATCTTGAAAAGTGGTTTTGTCAAATCTAAAAAATTTTGATCAAAAGTTTGACTCTGTGCGTTATTTATAGTTATTAGGGGAAGGCTAATCTAACAGGAAATTGTTCACGTTTGAATTTAAAAGGCACGTTACTATCGGATAAAATAAGTGGCATTCGAAGATAAGTATCAGTGTTATTATTAGCATTTTTTTAAAAACAAAATAATATTTTTCTCCAGTTTCATTACTATCACTGTCATTTCTACTCTATTCACCGGTAAAGAGCATGATTATACTGGAAATATGTTTGATAACACTTACAGAACTCACTCGATTTGCAATTCGCGGTTCACGGCGTGCGTTTGCGCGCCTAATCCTATCGGCAGCATTTCTTACCGATCAGCGTTTAAATCTTTCATCTAAAGACTCCCAAGCACACTGCTCTTTTCTTTTTAAATTATTTTCAAGTGATCGAAAACACTCATTCAAAAATCGAAATTCTAACGCTAGACATCTAACGCTAGAAGCGAGTCTGCAGCACTTGTAAACAGCGATCGTAAACAAAGCGGATCGTTGCCAACGGAGAGAAAGAAATAAAGGCTCGTTTTGCGCCACGCATAAGCGTTTTATATATATAGATAGTATTAAAAATCAGTGTTTATTTTATAATTGGGTGTTTAGTTTAGTTGATTTTTTTTATTGGAATTGCAAAATAAGTTTGATTTATACGTTTGAGTAGGAAATCGCATGTAAGTATGACCAATTATTTTTTACTTTTTAGTTCCTCTTTGTTTTTTGAAGTCGTTTCCTTTTTATTTGAAAACAATTTATTTTTTGCTTTTTAGTAGTGTAAATATAAACTAAGTACATAGGGTAGAGCATATGGTACACTCCTTACGTACATCTCGAGTGAGAAAGCGTCTAGCACAGGAGTCTGAAAACAGTTAAGATGAGCAAAATAGAAATAGAAATAGGGGCACAGCGTCTCGGAGACTTCCGAAGACAGAAGAAAGGTTTTTTCAAATGCGCAATTATTTACAAAGAAAATTGTCTTCATCATCAGTTTGACTTTATCAAAGTATGCTTTCCGAAAAAAGAAAAAGAAAAAATCATGAGTCACTAAAAAACAACAGAAATCGCTTTAACTTTACCCATATAATTTGGAGAGTTTTCTTGATTTTCCAAGGATCCCATCTTCAGATACTGACCTGATGACCCTAGGATCACCTGGGAAGTATACACCTATACAAACGAGAAAAAAAAAGAAGGTTTTTGCGTGTATGAGTTTACAGGGAGACGTACATAAAAAGGTTCGGATGAATTGAGAAGGTCGTTTTTGAAGTCGGTTAAAAAAAGAAAAAAATCTTAATGCGCATAACATTTTATACGATTGGTGCTAAAAACTAATCTTTGTTCCTCTTCAGGATTTATTTGTGCGTTAATTTAATAAGAACCATTTAAATATCAATGCTTCATAACTGTTTTATATTTCACAATAATACGTGTCATGTAACTCGTGGAAAAAGTCGCATTTCTCTTTACTTGGCCACGTTATAGATCAACACTACACTAGAAACAGAGTATCTGATGTGATGTTGTGTATATGAAGATCAAAATACTACTGAAGCAATGATACTAAATGAATTTCCCGTTTGCTTCAGGAGAGTCTTTATTCAAAATTGGTGATATGACTACTAATGATTAATACAGGGGAAATATTTCGGGAGGGGGGCGGGGTTCTCCCCCAAAGCGAGAGCTCCGCTAAAAAGGAAAAATACCCCGCAAAACACCGTCTCCACCCTTAAAGGACTCCATTGATTAATATTAATGTTTTATGGTACTTTCTTTAACACTGAGTAAAGAAAGTACCTTTGTTTTATGGCACTTTCTTTAACAATGGATTTTATATTTAATCGTTTAATATTGAAATTAAATGAAGTTTATTGTTTTTTGCCCATAACTTTTTTCTAAAGAACAAATATGGTGAAACAAAGGTTTGGGATCTAAGTTAGATCACTCGAATTTATTAAACAAAAAAAAAAAAAAAAAAAAAAATCGTTTCACTAAGTGAGACGCTATGAATTTACAAAAAACAAAGCGCAAGTATGAAATTTGAAGAGTTCCCACGATTTCTCCAGGATCCCTCATATCTGGACTTTAAGACCAATAGACGATCGGGAGAAGTATACCGTTTCACACAGAAAAAGAAAATTTTCCTAATCGGTCCAGGCGTTTTCTAGTAATCGGGGAGCATACTACATAAAAAAGTTCCAACGAAGTTTGTTAATTAATATTACCATAAATTAAACTGAACTAAATAAAACTGACGGCATCATGAAATATTAACTCTAGAATACTTGTCAAACTTCAGAAACTAGACACCAGTTACGAATACCAGTTATGAATACCCAGTTATTTAATAAGGAATGTAAATTTAATCGTCGGAGGGGGCGGGATAGGGCGGAATTTTTTTCTACAATTCTCCTTGAATTGAATATTAAATATATTTCAAAACTGAAACATTAAAAAAAATCTTTAGTGACTAAATGAAGTTATTTATTAGCAAAAAAAATTTTTTACGTTAAATTAATTTATTCAATTATTTTGGTAGCAAAATACATTTAATTTACTGATTTGCTACACGAGTAATAAATACATTAGTAAGACTATACTTAAAATTTGCAGGCGGCGCCTCAGAATTAAATATTGTTCAAGAGAAGATTCCTCTGTCAAAAAAAAAAAATGCACCTTTTACGCCAAAACCACGTGACCTATGACGCATAGCGCAGCTGTTTTCCGAGACCCCTCATCAGATCCAGACAAAATTAACATGGGACCATCTGGAAAAAGTATACCCTTTTAAACAAAAAAAAAAAAGAATTTTTCAAATCAGTCCAGTATTTTTGGAGTAATTTGAAAACATACATAAAAAGCCGCAAGACGAAATCATAACCTGCTTTTTTGAAGTCGGTTAAAAACAGATTAGTCAAATTCATTTTGATTAATGTTACGGTATAGGCTGGAAGCTTAAATTAAGTTTTAAATCAGCTCTTTACTTAAATTCGGTGCACTGGCGGTGGCTATATTGTATTTCTTTTCCCGCCTGAAACAAAAGTAAACAGGCTCGTCCCACATCTAGATAAAAACATTTTTACACACGCCTCCCAATTCTAAATGCTCTGAAAGAATTTAAAATGATAATAAACAAATCCATTGCAGTTATGAAAAATTGGCTTCAAATGTCCTGTCATCATCGAATGGCAGTGTTTTTGTCAAACGGATAGTAAATTTACCAAAATAGTAAAAAAATGAAATATTTTTTTTTTTTTTTTGTGCTGATGTGTGATTAACTTCTTTTTAACTCTTGCTAGAGTAAATTTGATTTGAAATATGTTGAAATTTCAGTGTTTATATTCTCAAAAAGCTCTTAAACACATCTTGGGTTTCACTCTCAAAAGCGTCATCACTCGACACAACCCCCCCCCCCCCCCCGTAGTTATGCTACTGCGTTTGACAGATTAAATGTAATTTTAAATATATTTAAGGATTTCAGTCCCACGAATTCACTTACGGGCGTCAAGTGGGCTAAAAATATTTTGAGTAATTAAAATATTTTTCGTTTTTCATGTCATTTTTTCGATTATATGCATACTAACAAACTAATAAACTAGCTTTTATTCTAACGTATTTAGTTTTTTTTCACCTGACATTAAGTTACACGAATTTCAGTTATAAAGAGTAAATGAATAGGGAGAAAATTATTCTCAATATTTTTTATTCATTCGGAAAACATTGTTTAGCAGTTGGATGAATATTTTCTTCATTTGAGGTTTTTTTTTAGTTTTATTTTACAAGTGGTTGATTTTGTATCCTCCAAATGTAATAAACAAAAATTCCCGAGACCGTTTACTCTTTTTTAAAATTATTGAACAATCACATTGCTTATTGTTCTCATTTGACAGTTTGGATGCCTATGATTCTATTCCCCCCCCCCCGCCTGCCTCTACAGCACCACCGTCGACCGGCCTCACGATGCTGCTCCTCTAGCGAGCGTTCATATCCTACACACACACACTCACGCATACATGCACACACACACACACACTCATGCATGCAAACAGACACAAACACACGCATACATACACACACCTACACACACACACACTCACGCATACATGCACACACACACACACACTCATGCATGCAAACAGACACAAACACACGCATACATACACACACCTACACACACACAAACATGCCCACACACTCATGCCTGCACACAGACACAAACACACACGCCTACATACACATACACACACACACACACACACACACACACACACACTCTTGATTGCGAAAAACGTAATTTGAATTCAAGACGTCAAAATTCAAATTAAATTTTTTCTCTCCTTATTTTCACTTATTTCTTCAGGAGTCGTGGCTTGGCACTTGTGAACAATTGAGGCAGTGAGAAGCAAGGCGAATGTGTAAGTGCCATAATTAAAAATTTGGGGCAGGAAAATGTCTCTCTGATTTAGGGCAAAGATGGTACCGGTAGCATTGGTGGGTGAGGCTATACAGTTTCATTTAGAAAAAAAAAAAAATAATAACAGTAATTTGAATTTTGACATCTTGAATTCAAATTATGTTTTTCGCAATCACGAGTGTGTGTGTGTATGTGGGCATGTGTGTTTGTGTAGGTATGTAGGCGTGCGCGTGTGTAACTGTAGGGTGTGTATGCAGGCATGTGTGTGAGTGCAGGTGCATGTGTGTGTATGTAGGCATGCTCGCGCGTGTGTGTGTACTGTGTAAGCGCATGTGTGTGTGCGTGTGTGTAAGCGCATGTATGTTTTCAAGCGCATGTGTGTGTGTGCGCGTGTGTGTAAGCGCATGTATGTGTTTTCAAGCGCATGTGTGTGTGTGTGCGGGCGCATGTGTGTACGTGTGTGGGTAGACGCGTGAGATTAAGCTTAACTCAATGAAAAATAACCGTTTACCCGCCAATGTTCCAAAAATGGAACATCATATTTAAGTGAAAATTTTCCCAAGAAATAACGTTAAAATAAACAAGTTTTTTTTAACACAGTTTAGTCTTATTTCAAAGTATTTTTTGATTTCCTGCTTGATTGTTTATATGTTTTCAATTATTTATTGCGATTTTTCAAAGATGAGTGTTTTTTTAGCTTTTTGCAACTTTTTCTTATAAAATTTACCAAAAATTGGTTTTTTCAGAAAATGTGATGATATTTATTATAGTTGTGAAAAATACTTCAATGTATGATTTTAAAATGCTTGTAGAAATGTACAATGATATTTCCGAAAGGTGTACCCCTTCAAAATAGCATGTTCCAATTTTGGAACATTGGCGCTTTTAGGGAGTCAAATTTCCAAGAAGTAAATCGTTCGACTTCCAAGGGGAAATTTCATTTTTCGTAATATATGTTTCTTTTTTTTTCTCATTTTGAATGTACTCTGATGTAGATGTTGGCAAAACCAAGTAAGTTTATATTTTGAAAGGATATGAGGTTTCGTTAGCAAAGAAAATAATAACAGTCTTCTGTTTGACGGACTATATGGCTCCGAATCCACACCTGCTCGGACAGCTGCATTGTCACGTAATAATAAAAAATAATATTAGTGAGAGTTTTATTCTTCATATTTTAAATGCAGTTCAATAATTCGCTAGCTTTGTTTTTAGGTGAAACGAAATTCTGTTTGACGTATACCAACTGTTCATAAATGTTAAAAAATGTCTACAAGATTTCTTACTGTAGAACAAGCTGTGGCTTATTTAGAGACATTGTCAGATTCGGATTTGTCAGATGTAGATTTATGCCAATTACCCCCTGATGAACTAGGCAATATCACTGAGGAAGAATAGATGTTGACAGAGATGAAATCCTACAATTTTTTGGTTTGTTGCTATTGAGTGGGTACCATTCTGTTCCTTCTGAAGATATGTATTGGAGCAGTGCAGAAGATACATCTGTGCCAATTGTACTAACAGTTATGCCTCAAAATCGTTTTCGAAAAATAAAAAACAACTTTCATTTGATGGACAACCATGAAATAAAACAAAATGACAAACTAAGAAAAGTTTTCCTTATTTACGAAGAATTGTGTAAAAACCCTCAACAATTTGGTGTATTTCATGAAAAATTAAGCATAGATGAATCTATGGTTCCCTACTACGGTCGGCATTTATGTAAAATGTTTATTAGATGAAAACCAATAAGATTCGGCTTCAAAATTTGGATGCTGTGCTCTTCAAGTGGATACCCATATTCCATGGAGATTTATTCAGGCAAAAAAGAAGGATCCCCTGATGTGCAATTAGGATCCAGAGTTGTAAATGATCTATTATCAATTTTGACTGAATCGTCTAAGCATGAAGTATACTTTGATAACTTTTTTACATCATATGACTTAATTTCTCAGCTATCAAAAAAAAGTGTACGAGCAACAGGAACAATTCGTGAAAACCAAACTGGCCATTGTCCACGGAAATCCAAAAAAGCCCTTTCTAAAGAAGATCGCGGAAATTTTGACTATCGATCTGATGGATCAGTGTACATGTGCAGCTGAAAAGATAATGCAGTGGTTATAGTAGCATCTAATTGTTATACACATGAGCCACTTGCATCTGTAAAATGTTACTCAAATGCGCAGAAATGCAAGATAGATGTGCCACAACCTCATCTTATCAAGAGATACAATGAAGGAATGGGGGGTGTGGACGTCTTGGATAAACTTTTAGGGAGCTACAGACCTCATTTGAGGAGTAAAAAATGGTGGTGGAATCTTTTTAGTAATGCGCTGAATATTTCAGTTGTAGCTAGTTGGTTACTTCATTGTGATTTACACGAAGTCAAGATGAAGCATTTAGAGTTCCGAAGAGAAATAACAACTCACCTCCTAAGAAGAAAAGTACGAGTGGAAAATCCTCCAGGGCCTCGTTGTCATTTACATAAACGGTCAAGAATGTCTGATGGACATTATATTGTATCTGCATCCCAAGGACGTTGCGCGGTGTGCAAAAAAATATGACTAAGAAATGTTTCCATTGCGACAAACGACTTCACCAGAAACGCTTCCTTTCATATGATGGGCATTAGATATTTCAGTATTGGATTTTCTGAATTCTGATATGTACACAAATGCAATTTAAAATATTATTTTTTCCGCAATAAAGTATGCTAAGATAAAATCCGCATTCAAAACCTCTTAGTTTAAAAAAAATCTCTAAAAAAAAAAACTTCATGCAAAACGCCAATGTTCCAAAAATGGAACACACTAAAAATCATAGTAAAAATTTTTTTTCTGGAAATTTTATTTTATTTCTGTATTTACTAGACATAAATAGACATAATTTCAAAAAATTACTCAAATTTGATCATCCGTCAATAGTTCGGCGGTTAAACGGTTAATGGCTGATAAATTTCTCACCAATATGCAATGTTAGTTTGCTCGTCCATGATATGGTAATTTGCACGGAACTTACTCGTCCATCTTATGGTAATTTGCACGGTATTGCTGCAGAGGAAGTAAATCCACCAATGATGGTTAAAATAAAATCAAAGGACATCAAAATGTTCAAGTGAGAACAATAAGCAATTCGTGATTGTTTAAAAATAAAATAAAATAAAAATCAATGCTAGCCTATCTAGGATCCGAACCTCTCAACGCGTTTTACTCGAAACTTTAAAAAGTCCACTTACGTCCCTTTGCTTCTCACTACCTGAATTCAAGACATTAAAAAAAAAAAAAAAAAAGAAAGAAAATTAATTTGAATTCTGAAATTTTGAATCCAAATTATGCTTTTCGCAATCACGAACTGAGACAGGACCCTACTCATTGGAGTTATTGTTTCTAGAAACGGCTCCTGTCCCCCCCCCCCCCCCCAAGCCTGCCTCTCCTCCTGGGCGGTTACGTGTGCATAGTTGTGTGTGTGCGTAGACCTGTGTGTATGCACGTAGGCGTGTGTGAGTGTATGTGTGTGAAGTCGTGTGTGTGTATGTGTGTGAAGTCGTGTGTGTGTATGTGTGTGAACGTGCGTGTGTGTAGGACATGGACTATGAACGCCTCCGACCAGGAGATCGGATAGCTCAAAACCGGAGCAGCCGCGCCGCGCCGCCAGCAGAGGACGGTGGGCGGTGGTGCTGCAGCGGCTTCTGGTCCAAGTTGAAAAAGGCACGGACACCAAAAACGGTCAAATGAGAACAATAAGCAATCGTGATTGCTCAAAAAAAAAAAAAAAAAAAGACATAAAGAAAAGAAACTCCACTACACGACGCAAGGAAACATTTTTGCTCTGAGAAATTGATGTTTTTTGAAAAATAAAGAAATGAAAAAAAAAAAAAATGTTCATATGTGTCCCCTCTCCCCTACATAAAATTCATTAGATGATGAAAAAAAGTTTTAAACAGAACATAATAGCCTTTAATTTTCACGATAAGAATTTAATTTTGAAACGCAAGGGAAGGGTCCAGACCCTTCCCCCTACATCCTTTCCAACGCAACTGCGTTGGAAAGGATGATGTATATTAAAAATAAAATGAAGAACGGAAAGATTCCTGGTCTAAAGAACAAGATCTTCAGAATGAGTTCAAGAAAATTTGTAAAACATGGATTACAACAATGTACTATAATAGGATCCAAAAGCTATGAGAAATCTTGTGTATTTGCATTTAATACTTCTTGTTCTTAGAATTAAAAAGTCATTCCTTATTTTTGAAAAAAAAAAAAAAAAAAAAAAAAAAAAGCATGCAATTACATAAGAACCATTTTGTTTTCATAGAAGCTTCCAGTCTAATCGGCGATATTAAATTTTACTCAATATTAGAAGAAATTCAATCCAGTTCAGTTTTAAAATCTCTTTCTAATGGAAGTTTTACTGAAACAAAAGTAGTAACATAATCTTACGTTACTTTGGCATAATCTGTGTCTAAAGAAAAATTTCTTTGATACCTACCTTATTTCTTTATAATTACTAAATTAGCATCTACAATTTTTTTATAGAATTTTTACAATAAAAAATATAAATGAGGTAATAACGAAGTAGAGTTTATCAGATTTTTTTATGTTTCTCATCAAAAAAGACATCCCTACCTTTTTCCTTGTTAGATTTCTTTTAATGAATCGACGCTGGTAATGTATAATTCCAACTTTTTTCTTACCATTTACCATTGTATGCTTAAAAAATTCTATTCAAATATCGCATTTAATTGTTCTTTATATTTCTTTGTTGAAATAAATGAGGCATTTTTTTTTCGCTTCTCCTGCATTGTCTTTAACAAATCCTCTAGTATTTGCTGAAAAAGTGCAAAAGAAAAAAATTGAAGCTTATTATGCCGCTTGCTGTTTCGGTGTTTCTTTGCTTCGTTTTTATCGCAGCTCTCGGGTCAGAAGATACAAAAGATTTATTATTTTGCATTAATTTGGCCTTTGTTTTAAACTTGCGCGTAGGGAAAATTTGAGTCAAGTGTTAATTAGAAATTGTAGTGTTGTTAATTACTGTGTTTTAACCCTTTGTTTTTGCCTTCGGAACAATAAAAAACTTCAATTAATTTGAGCATCCTAATCCTTTCTTTTTAACTTGCTCGAATGCTTCTTTCCTTTTTTTTTCCGAATTTCGTTGAAAAAGAGTGGATAAAAGAAATGAGCTAGGAAAAAAATTATAAAATAAGTAGTGATGAAAAACAATTTTTGTAGACGGTAAAGGGCCATCCACGGAAAACGGAAATTTTGTCCCGCACGTGACGCCTCATATACTTCATTAAAAATAATATTTGTTTAAAAAGGCAATGAACAAAATTTTGTTGCTTTATGTAAATCACAAATGTATTTATTTGATTTCTTAAGCAAGCTATTTCGTCATCACCTTTTAAAATTATTATTTTTAAAAAGAAATTTACGAACTGTCACGTGCAAGAAAAAATGACTACTTTTGCGTGGAATGTTTACATGCATAATTTTTTCAACAGTTTAAATTACAATTTCCCAACAAATGTGATAAGCGAAAGGGTTCCCCTTTTATGATTTATCTGGTAGCTTTATATGAGCCAAGTGCAGCATTTTTTTTTTATTTCATTAAAAACATAGCCACTTTAATTGCAGTAAATGGACCTTAGAAATTCCTGTCATTCCACCGCAACAATTCTGTTACAACACATACATTTAATTAATCAACCCAAAGCATTTTTTTTTCAAAACAACAGTTTCTAATTGTTACTTCTCTGTCTTAAAAGTTTTCATCAGTTAAAGTAGTGATCTTTTTCACAATTCACAAACATTTCGTTTTGTATTAAGCAATATAAAAACTTCGTTTTAAAAAAGGAATTTCATCACGAAAATGAACAATTAGTTTCGTCCAGAACTAAACGAACCTACTTTCTCGTATACCAACAACGACTTTCTAGTACCTAATCATCATTGTCTTTATAAGCTAAGACAGTAAAATTTGTCAAACATACCTTCCTAGCATTTTAAGCTGATTTCTAAAGCAAAATATTCATCATAACTGGCTCGTCTGATTAAAAATAAATAAATAAATAAATAAATAAATAAATTTAAAAAATAAATTAAAAAAAATAATAATAAAAAAATAGCACTAGTAACATCTTATTTCCATCAAAAAATCTTTAATCGCTTTCAAAAAAAAAAAAAAAAAAAAAAATCAATAAATAAATAAAAATAAATAAATAAATAAATAAATAAAAAGCTTATCAAAATAAATAGGGGAAAGGGGGGCACATGTGAACATGCTATGTTTTAACAGGATAACGTCAAGCAACAAATCTTGAAAAATTCTCAAGTAATGGCGGGTACTAGTACTATTTCTTGTCCAAACTTTTAGAGCAAGGAGCTTGTTTATGTTACTGTGGTGACAACTTCTTTGTTTTAGTTTGAGTTGTATGTAATTTTATCACTGTCTTCTTCAAGTGAAAATATATTTTAAATTAACTAATAAGCAAAGTATAATTGTTGCACATCATTATATGAACATTCAAGTAAATTTATGACAATGTTTATATTTTTATTCAAATTAAGAATTCTTTATTTTTTAAAATTAGTTCTAAGGTAAATGACGGGGAACTTGTTCCCCAATATGTTGGAGCACATGTGAACAGTTCCCATATCCTCTCCGTAAAATATATTAGTGTAGGGTCATTATAAGTGTTAAAAAACGTGTAAATATTTATAATTATTATTTTACTACAATCAGTTAGTAAATTTATTGTTAATTATTATTACATCATTATTAATTAATTATTTATTTATTTTACCGTTTTTAATTTTTTAAATTTACTAAATAGTTGGCCAACAACTCAGTGTAAACACGAAAGTTTAAAATAATTTTAAAATTCATCATCGTATTTTGTACGAAGCTAAAACGCACTATATAACAAGAATAAACTTTACATAATGAAACATTCTTTGCCTTATTTAATCTTATAAGTTTTTTCTTGTCCATCCAGTGATTAAAACATGCTATGAAACTTTAAAATTTGACAGTGAGCAAAGTTATATAATTCGGGAAAAATATTTTCTTATTGATAGTTGCTGCACAATTTAAACTGACACAGTATAAGTTACTAACCCTTCAATGTAATTGGTATATATTTATATGCTTCATATTAAAATGTATATTTTTGAAATATGATGCTTATCCTGTATTTTTCAACCGTGTTCATATGCGCCCCTGACTTGTTCAAATGTGCCCTCCTATAGGGACTATATTCTCTAAAACTCCCCATTAGTTTCATTAGAACCTGTTAATTACGTAAGTATATTCACAAACTAAACGAAAATTTACTGATTCGCAAAAGCCGTGAAGTTTCTTTCAGTTTACGTAAAAAATCCTTTTAAACCCCATTCGCTTTTTCAGAACTCTTGAAAATATAAGCGAGTACTTTTGGCTTAGAAAACGCGACCTGTTAAGTGAAAGAATCAAAGCATTTTTATTGATGTTTCCAGGTGCATCCCTCTATTTTCCATTCTTTCTGCTTGAATAAGTGGTCATTCGATAAGATTGCACCCAAAATCTACAACTAGGCCCTTTTCTTTATAGGTTGCCCGCTACAGCTTTTTGTTTGACATGATGAACCTGGACAGTTTCATTTTCTTTTGCAAAAAGAATGCGTGAGCTGCCATTTTCATTTAACTTTCTTTGTTTCATTGCTGGTCTCTCTTCAGATAGCTGAATCTCATTGCAAATTCTTCTGCTTTTAAAAAATGCTTTCTGTTAATAATAAAACTCGGTAGGTAGCTTTCAAGTAGAAAAACCAAACGCGGCTGAAAGCTCATCAGGGTGAAATACATAGGGAAGGACTGCTTGCGCTACCTGCATAGGTCTGTCAACTATCAGCCTAAAATATTTTTTTACATAACCGGTGTGTTTTTCCTAACACAAATAACTTATCTAAACACAAATTAGAGTCTTTTTATATCATCCTTTGCTTTTGTCTTCAAAATAGAGATCTTATATTGTCTTAAGAAATGTTTTGTCCTATTTCTTCAAAAACCAAATTTTCCGCTTTTTTTTTTTTTTTTTTTTTTTGCGATTGTAAAAGTACTGCTGAACCTAAAGACTTCATTTTATGCTTAAATAAAAGTCAATTAAATTTACCGTAATGGAATATCCAGAATAATAGTTTTATTCTTTCAGAGTAGGAATTTATGTTGATATTTGGTCCAAATTGTAATTGAAGTATAATTTTTTCATCTGTCGTAAAAAAGGGCCAATTTTGAAGTACGATATATCCTAAGCAGTTGATCGTACAGAGTGTTATTTGAGCTTAAATTGTTCGCAATTTAATGTATTCTAATACGGATGCTCACTTGTACCATCAAAATTTGCATAGTTTAGGAGTTAGAAAGGAAAAAACTAGAAAAAAGTCCGATAATTTCGTATTTTTTTACGAATTACGGATAGAGCATAAATTTTTGAAAATGCAAACTTTGATTTACACTACCCTAACTAACCCAAACAGCATATTAAAAAATCAGAATTACATCAAGCTTTGCGATTTCAGCCCCCTTTTTATGTAGATTATGATTGGACTAATAATAAAAGATCCACTTGGAAAAAAAACCCTTTAAAAAAAAAAATCTGCCCATCTCTTTCAGTTAAATTATAAAGTACTCCGAATTTGTTCTTGTTCTCCATTGCCAAAAATTGAATAAATAAGTTAAAACTTTAAATAAAAATAAAAACCAATCAGTTCATCAATTATTATTCCACAGTACACTGCAAAAAATAAGTAGTATTTAACGATGTGAATATTTCGTGCTTTTTCATAAAAACTGTAACCTAATATAAAGGTACATAATTTTTGGAGTAGTAAAACCAATTTTTCACTTATCCTTCCTATTGATTCACTTATCCTACCCATAAATCTGAACGATTTTTTTTTTAATACCGAGTGAAAAATTGCTTCTTTTCAGTAGCTCTGGAATTTTGAATAACATATAATACGTCTTATTATAATTAAGAAACTAAAGCGAAAAAGAAGATGAAAACTAAGAAGCCAAAAGACGTAGCCATGGTGGGGAAGTAAAACGCCAATAACTTGAATGGAGAAGAGATTTTTGAATTTGGCTTACAACACTTGTAACTTTTTTTCTAATTGAGATAAAAGCTTAGATCTTCGGCTGTAGGTCAGGTAGTCAGACTAGATCGGGGGAAAAAAAGTCGCTCTTTTCAATGGTGGAAAAGAAAATTGCGTAATAAAATTGTAATTGAAAGAAAAAATTATGACCAAATTTGTTCACTTTTTAATGATGGTTTTAATGAAGAAAGTGGTGCTTAGAATCCAGCAAAGTTTTGAAAAATTTGAGTTAAAAACACAAATAGCTCCCGCCGTAACTATGCTAGAGAATTGGAGCAAACTGCATAAAACGCAGAAGAATCTGCTTCTTCCAACGATACATAATATTAATATATACAGGTAATTTTTTACCTCCATATTCTGGAGTTTAGGTGAAAATTGTGTTGAATTAGGGTAAAAAAAGAACTACCATTCAAAAAACTTTCGAACTGGTTCCAAACCTTTAAGGTGCTAAAGGACGCAAACTGCGAAAATTTCAGCGTATCGACCGAAGGTGACCCATTAGCTACAATTATGAAATTCTATTAAAAAATATATTATAATCGTCAGTGTTAGTTTATTTTACAAAAAAAGTTGCACTCGGTATGTGTTACATATAATGAGAAACTCATCATAAAAAGAATTCCGTCTAAGACACCTAACCAGGAAGAAAAAATCACCAAAGCGTAACCACGCAGGCCCGAGTCCAGGACAAGGATTTCATAAAGGGGTTTCAATGTTTTTCCATTCTTACCTGCATTGTCAGGAAAACACAACAGTGCGTCAAATAATTCATTTCTGCTTAATGGTCACAATGAGGGTAGTAGCGGTGTGGAGATAGGGGGTCAAAATTACAAGATGCCTTGGTTTTAAATAATGCAGTCGAATTCGCTTATAACGGGCCCTGATTTAACGAGAATTCGGATTTAACGAGGATACAATACATACTTGGTTGGTACAATGCTAAGTCTATGGGAGCATAACTCGCTTTAAGCGAGCAACATTTTTGTGATTTATAAAATTTCTATTGACTTCCTGCTCAGCTTACCCTTTTTACTTCCTTTTACAAAAAAAAAAAAAAAAAAAAAAAAAAAAAAAAAAGAAGTATTGTATTCGCGAGAACATTTTCACTCAAAAATTGACCTTAATTTCCATTTTGCTCACCCCCGAATGAATGTTGAGGGTTCTTTTCGACTCGATCACATTTGGATAAGTGCCTAAGAACGTATAGACACGCGAAATATCCATTTTGACATTCCCGAGTTAATTACAACGAGTTTTCTCGTGACGTCTGTATGTATGTATGTATGTGCGTATGTACGTCACATAACTCAAGAACGGTATGTCCTAGAAAGTTGAAATTTAGTACGTAGACTCCTAGTGGGGTCTAGTTGTACACCTGTCCTTTTGGTTGCATTCGGGTGTTTCTACAGGGGTCCTTTGCCTCTTTTTGGGGGGAAATCATCGTTAATTTCGATGTAAACTCAAGTGGTGTTATAATTTGTCGGACACTTGCCGATATATCAGCAGTCTTTTGGTCGCCAACTTGGCGACAAATTTGGCGATTTTTTAAAAAAAATTTGGTTTTGGTTTGGTCACTGTTGGTGATATTTAGAGAGTAAATATATTGAATCACATTAAAATTGGCAATAATGGGGATATGACATTAAATTGGAGTAAAACGAAGTCATCTGATGCACACATCAGCTCGTTTTGGTACATTTTCTTCAACATTCCAAAGTCAATCAAAGTTTAATAAATCATGAATCCTGAGAACAAGAGATGACAGCACATTTTTTAATTTGTGGAGTTAAGAAACATTAAAAAATCATGTATGTGTGTATGTGTATTCCTCAAAAACAGTGACACAAGAGACATTCAGACACCTCAAAGCAAAAGTAACTAACTTTGGTACTGTACGGTTATTAAAGAGAAGAAGAAAAAAAGAAAAAAGAACAGCTATGATGTTTTTTTTAAGGATTTTTTTTTCACGAACTCGTTTTTTACGAGCACTTGGTTATAACGAGCAAATATCGCGGTCCCTTTGCACTCGCTATAAGCGAGTTTGACTGTATTACCAATTCTATTATTGTGTTTTATTTCCATGTCATGACCGTTTTGAACCTTTCCTCTCAGAAGGTAAATTCTCCCCCCAGAAGGCTAGTAACCTCAGTATTTATTCATTCTATTGCTTGTTTAGATTCAAATCTTATATGTTTACTGTGCGGTAAAGTCAGACCAAACAACGTAAGTAGAAGCACAAATTTGTAAATTACAGCAGACACGTGTTTCGGCGTTACAGGGAACGCCTTTTTCAATGAAAAATAATGAGCTTATGGATGAAAAGACATCCGACTTTTGTCGGATGTCTTTTCATCCATAAGCTCATTATTTTTATGTCTTTTCATCCATAAGCTCATTATTTTTCATTGAAAAAGGCGTTCCCTGTAACGCCGAAACACGTGTCTGCTGTAATTTACAAATTTGTGCTTCTACTTACGTTGTTTGGTCTGACTTTACTATTCAGCACAAAGGTATTTATTTATCTTACTGTGCGGTATATTAAAACAAGTACTATAGAACATCCACAAATTCTTGTATGACATGTTTTCTGGTTTTGTATTCTAAGATAATGATTAGAAAAGTCAATAGGAAGGATAAGAGTTTGTTGCGGATCCAAATGACATTACCAAACACACAATTAAAAATTAAATGCTGCTTTTGGTTTTGTGAAACGCTTAAGTCATCATAACCCCCTTAGAAGAAGCGATATTCAACACAGTGAATGCTTTGTTCCTCCATCACTATTTTCTAAAATACTAGGGGGCTCTGCCCCTTCTCGCTAGCTCTCACCAACCCCCGAAGATTGCTTCGCAATCTTATTTGATTCGCAAAGATTTAAATCGTCAAAAAGAAACAGATTAAAAACGCATTATTATGAGCTCTCATAGGAACAAAAAACACCCCTTCCACGGGTTTCAAAATAACTTGTACCAACTTGCACAGCCGTAAGGGCTAAACTTCAAAGATAATGAAACACAAAATTCAACATTGAAGTTAATTGTAAGTCAAACTTGCGCTTTTCTTCATTTGGCTTTTTATTATTTAGGGGTTTGACCCCTAAAACCCTCCCCTTGGACCATTGGCGTCGTCAGCTGAAATTTATTGGGGGGGGGGGGGGCATTCTGACTCTGTCATTTTCAAGTTGCATTAAGAAAAATTCTTGTATGTATATATATATATATATATATATATATATATATATATTTTTTTAAACGGGTACATCTTGATTTATATAATTACACAATAAGAAAAAAAATTAAATACCAACAAATACATTTTTCCTAGACTGCACATGGGATACGAATATCCGTGCTATTTTTTTGTGATCAATTTCGTCCAAGATGTTTTTGTGAACGTAGCATAAAGCAACATGATTCAACTGCTTTTGTGTCATAGTCTACCTTAGATACAATTTCAGCTTTCTCAGCGCACTGAAGCTTCTTTCAGCTTTACACGACGAAGGGCGGCACACCAAGAGTAGCCGCACCAAATTTTCAACATTTTGAAACAGTGGACAGTTGAATTAACCGTTCTTAATGAATGAAATCATCAAAAACGAAATCCAGCTTTATTGAATCAGCCGCTTTATGGAATCAAAGCTGTTTAGAACAAAATGTGACTCATATAAGCCGCGACAACTGTATAATTAAATTTTTAGATTACATAGTGATAAACCCTGCAGTTCTAAGTTCTTGGCACAAGTTGGAATCGAAGGAGTTCAATTTGATGTTTTTTAATTAAAAAATTAAAGTATATAATTCACCGTTATGACATTCACGAACCTGCGAAAAACACAACTACAAAAATAAAATAAGACACAAATAATTAATCACTCATAATATCATATTTTAATGCTACCTTTTAAAGTATTTTCTTAATTTTTTCAGGTTTTTTGTAACAAATGCACCAAAATTTTGCTTTTTTGTTGAATCCTCCATACATTTAATGGATATGAAACCAAAAAAAAACAGCAAAAACCATGCCCATGTATTTACATGGGCATGTATTTACATTATTTACATTATTTACCCATGTATTTACATTAATTTCTGATTTCTCAAAGTCAACAAGGAAAGTGCCCCTCCTGATCCTTCTTAAGTGACAGGCCTGCCTTGAGAGGCACACCTCACAGGTTGAAAAGTACTGGCCTACCCAGAGAACAAACAGCATTTGGTGTATAATTGAATTCTGATCAGCAGACAATGGGAAAGAGATAGAGAAATGAACTGCTTTTTTCTGACACGTGACAATAAGTTTTAAAATGGGTATTTCAATAAAATTTGTTCAGTAAAGCAGGATTATTAATGGATAATTTTCTGTTAAGCTTTAATAACTAAAAGGAGTATTATTTATTCCATTAAAATATTTATAAAATTTGAAACATTTCAAAAAAAAAAAAAAAAGTTGAACGCATTAGCTCCGACAGGACTCATAATGTCAAATTGTCGATAAGAGGTCACTGTGCACTTTCATAAACTTTCCTTTCCCAGAAAATTTTGTCTGACGAGTCTTCAAATTTCGAGTAGTTTTTTGCGAAATATTGCATTAAAAAGATATGCTCATTAGATGTAGTGATGTGGGTAATTAGAAATTTCATTCGGAAAATCGAGAAGTAACCACATCTGAATAGTATAAAATCGGGGAGCCTCTGCATGTATTACACTAAACAGAATGGTGCTTACCTATCACGGTCTTTTGATGTTTTGAAGATGATTCCGTGGATGTTGATGATGATTCAGTTGTTAAAAATTGCTCAGGTTCATTTGATGTAGAAGGTTTGCTACATTTTCCCGTTTCAAGCCACCTCTCCATAGCCGTACTCGAATATGTAAAAAAAAGTATTTTTACCAAAATAGGAGCGCTCTTCAGGTCACCTACTCTCAAGGAGACCAAAAGACCGCATGAAATTATCTTTATTTTTGTCGGAGCGTCTTTCTATTTCTGTCTTTTTTTTTCTGTCTTTTTCTGGTCATCTTGCGCTTCTTTTTTCGTTGGTCTATCGGAAGTGACATCACAGTATCCATCGTTATGCTGACTTACGATTTGCTTTTGAAATTGCACGTTAATTTTAAGACTCTTCCTCTTTTTTTTCTGTAACGTAACGCTTTTTTGGTCAAATTTGAGATGCCGCACACACGTTTGAGAGACCGCGCTTCGGTAAGGTACTTTGAAGCCACGTGTTGAATAATGACAACATGACACGTCCTTTCCCTTTCTACCCCAAACTTAACCTTTGACCAGCTAAGTGATCTTCTAAATTTTTGTGCATCCTTTGGCCAGGGTGTTGTTGCTAGCTGCAAAAAACCGCCAAAGAGGTCTGGTGTCTCATTTTGTTTGGGTAACATCGGGGTCGCTATAAATTGAATCGAATCGGCGAAACAAACACTGCAAAACTCGAAACAGAAACCTGGAAGCGCCGAGAAACGAGATAAGAAAGAAAGGGGCAAAAACTCAGATCCCCGTCTAACTTCTGTTGACTTATTAGCACGAGAGTCGTAAAAAAGGCTGGGGGGGGGGGGGGGTGTCCATATACGCTGGAGACTCGACTATGGATGGTTGACATTGCACTCGGGAGAAGGTACCCCCTTTCTAGCATCTTCCACTGAACCTAGTGTGCGCAGAGAGAAGAGCAATGGTTTGTCAATGTAGTTCACTTCCCGAGTTTCCGTTCACTATACACATCACCTATTTTGTTTTTTTTTACTTCATTTTTTTTTTCGATGTTCATTTCGTTTTATTTGATATGAATTAAACATGGTAAATTATGTATTATGCAACTGTTTAAAGTCTTCAAAGCAAAAATAATTTCCCCAAAAGTAATGAATTACATCTTGACAATTATCGAGGAGGTCCGATTTTTCAAATATTGAGGGGGTCCGGTCCTCAAATATTGGGGGGGGCTGGACCCCTTGGACCCCCCCCCCGGCCACGACGCCCATGCCTTGGACAAGGATCTGAAATCCACATTTGACTCACAAATGTCTCGTTCCCGACATGAATCCGAAGAGAGAAGAATGTTTTGGAGTAGCGAATTATGTTTCTAGTTTACGATAGATGTCGCTACCAATCTATTTGGTTTCAATATCGAAAGTTTTCGGTGAGCATTTTCATTCTTTTTGTTTTGTTACAGAAAAATAAAAAAAATGATAAGAAAATAAAAGATTGTGCAATTTACTACATTGATTCAAAAACCTTTGGTAAACAAAATTCTTAAGTTGAATATGATTTGAAGGGTTATCTTCAGGGCGGACTGGGTCCCCTACGAGGGCGCCAACCTTGACTTCCAAACCCCCCCCCCCCAAAAAAAAAAAAACACAAAAGCGCGAAAAAAAAAAAACCCTAAATTGAAAGCAAAAAATTATATATAAATAAAAAAAAAACAGAAGGTGAAAAAAAAACAGAAGGTGAAAAAAAAAAAGAGACTAAAGCGCACAGGTTTTAGGGCGCAAGAAAAACAAATTACCGAGCGCACACGTTCGAGTAAGCAAATAAATTAAAATAAATTATAATTTTGAAATAAAAAAAGTTCCAGAGTGAGGGGCAAAAAAAAAAAAAAAAAAAAAAAAAAAGGCGCACACGCTCTAGTGCGCAAAAGAAAAACCGTCTACACTTCTTCCTTTTACACCTATTAAATAATCAATGTTTTTAAATTACTCAAAAAATTAAACAAATAAAAAAAAATAGATAAATAAAAATAAAATATGAGTGCGTGTATGCAGTAAGAACCATAACTTCTTGAATAAATTTCTTTTTAGCAATTTTCCCTACGTTATAGAGTATGATAAATTACTCATTTAAATTATTGGTTATCGTTATTTATTACATCCATTGTCCCATGTTTGATTCAAAGTTACATTGAAACTGCTTGCACGGCGATATCACGTGTTATTTTGCATTTTTAACTGACTTTTCAACAAAACAAGCCTTTCAAGAAGCTAAGAGTTCGATTAAAATGAGAAAGAAGTCCACTAAATAATTCAAAAAACCAGTTAAAATGTAAAACAAGCCGCCAAGTAACGATCAAGCCATCAAATAACGTGAAAAGTTGAATTCAAATTACCCGTTATTTAAATTAAAAAAAAAAATTAATTTGAATTTTTGGCATCTTGAATACAAATTACGTTTTTCGCAATCACGAGCGTGTGTGTTTGTGTAGGCGCATGTGTGTGGGTGCGTGGGTGCGTAAGTGTATGTATGCATGTGTGTGAGTGAGTGTTGTGTACGTGTGTGTGCGTGTAGGCGTTCGTGTGTGTGTGTGTGTAGGCGTTCGTGTGTGTGTGTGTGTAGGCGTTCGTGTGTGTGTGTGTAGGCGTTCGTGTGTGTGTGTAGGCGTTCGTGTGTGTGTGTGTAGGCGTTCGTGTGTGTGTGTGTGTAGGCGTTCGTGTGTGTGTGTGTGTGTAGGCGTTCGTGTGTGTGTGTGTGTGTAGGCGTTCGTGTGTGTGTGTGTGTGTGTAGGCGTTCGTGTGTGTGTGTGTAGGCGTTCGTGTGTGTGTGTGTGTGTGTAGGCGTTCGTGTGTGTAGGACATGGACGCCACCGCCCAGCAAAAGTGGATTTCGGGGGACAGTACTCAGGACCAGCCGCGCCGCCGCCGGTGGACGGTGGTGCTGCAGGCCTGGTCCAAGCTGAAAAAGGCACGGACGCCAAAAACGGTCAAGTGAGAACAATAAGCAATCGTGATTGCTCAAAAAAAAAAAAAAAAAAAAATGAAAGCAAAATGTTAAGTCAACCGCTAAATATATGCATGCATATCATTAGTTAACACCAGGAGTTCCATTAAAATGTTAAATCAGTTAAAGAGCAGCAAATATGACAACGACGTAAAAGTTATTTTTCTATTTTTGCTAAGATGGAGAAAGTAAAAAAAGTCACCAAGTCAAGTGACGCACCTGTAATGGAAAAGTACCGAGAATTGTACTTTCAAATGTGAAGAAATGTATTTCCAGGCGATGAATGCTTAGGGCAGGATGCTGGATGTTGTGTGTTGGAATGACAGATGCTGTAAGCTGGATACTGTGTGCTATATGACAGAGGTTGCGTGCTGGATGACAGATGCTGTAAGCTGGATACTGTGTGCTATATGACAGATGTTGTGTGCTGGATGCTGTGTGCTGGATGAGAGATGTGTGCTGGATGACAGATGTGTGCTGGATGACAGATGTGTGCTGGATGACAGATGTGTGCTGGATGACAGATGTGTGCTGGATGACAGATGTGTGCTGGATGACAGTTGTTGTGTGCTGAATGTTGTGTGTTGGATGCTGAATGTTGTGTTTTGGATGCTGAATGTTGTGTTTTGGATGCTGAATGTTGTGTTTTGGATGCTGAATGTTGTGTGTTGGATGCTGAATGTTGTGTGTTGGATGCTGAATGTTGTGTGTTGGATGCTGAATGTTGTGTGTTGGATGCTGAATGTTGTGTGTTGGATGCTGAATGTTGTGTGTTGGATGCTGAATGTTGTGTGTTGGATGCTGAATGTTGTGTGTTGGATGCTGAATGTTGTGTGTTGGATGCTGAATGTTGTGTGTTGGATGCTGAATGTTGTGTGTTGGATGCTGAATGTTGTGTGTTGGATGCTGAATGTTGTGTGTTGGATGCTGAATGTTGTGTGTTGGATGCTGAATGTTGTGTGTTGGATGCTGAATGTTGTGTGTTGGATGCTGAATGTTGTGTGTTGGATGCTGAATGTTGTGTGTTGGATGCTGAATGTTGTGTGTTGGATGCTGAATGTTGTGTGTTGGATGCTGAATGTTGTGTGTTGGATGCTGAATGTTATGTGTTGGATGCTGAATGTTATGTGTTGGATGCTGAATGTTGTGCACTGGATGCTGAATGTTGTGTGCTGTATGACAGATGTTGTGGTTTCAGTAAGTTACCTATAGCCAGGGCTAAGGCAGAAATACATGAAATACACCGCCAGCTCAGTCGATGATGTTATGTGCTGGATGACAGATGTTGCGTGCTGGATGACAGATAGTGTGAGCTGGATGCTGGACGTACTGTGCTGGATGTTCTGTGCTGACTGCTGGATGTTCTGTGCTGTATGCTGGATGTTCTGTGCTGTATGCTGGATGTTCTGTGATAGATGCCGTTTTTGTGTAAAGAGGATGTGTGTGTGTGTGTGTGGAATTTGTATTATAAGTATAGAAAAATAAATTAAAGGAATATCAATCCCAGTCAAACAAAAACAATAAGAAATCCTGATTGTTTAATTTTTTTTTTTTGAAAATATTCATTTTTGACGATTTTTATTTTAATGGAAAAAAAAACTATATCTTTCAATGTTTTCATTTTGATTGATTTTTTTTATGCAATCTGCTTTTATGGTTCAGTTATTAAGTCTAGTTTTACTTCTAGCTGATTTTATACCGTAAAAGCAAATTTTATATCCTTCCAATTTCACGTCCTTTTCAGAGAAGCGCAGTGCATCGTGCAAACATAATTATGAAACGAAGTGTGAAAAAAATCTTTTTGCATTATTTTACGTGGCACTTTTTTTATATTTGCTAAAAATATACTTATGACCATCTTACTCCGAAATTTGCAGCAATTATGTATTCTTTAAGTCCTTCGCAATTATAGTCTTTGAATATTAAAATAAGTCTTTGTCAGAAAGATGCGACAGAACCCTATACAAATGAATATTAAAAACTGAACGACATTGAAACTTTAATTGCAGTTGACAAGGAAAAAATATCTTGAATTCTTTTTTTTTTTTTGTAATATATCACAACACATCGAAACCAATAACAAAAAAATCCAATCTTTCAGCCTCCTTCATTTTCTGTACAATACAGTGATGAGGTTTATGAGGTTGCTTATAAGCTTTTTTTTTTTTTTTTGATTTTGAATCGTTTGACTTTTGCTCGGAATGGAAACGATCGAGGCCAAAAAGAAGCCCGTGAAGTTGTTTCTAGTGCACTGCAAATATTGAAGCGGAGAAGCCATATTTACACTGCTCTAAAAAATTGCTCTGTGTTTGAGAGGAAATCATTTCCGCTGGATGAGACTATCCAAGTTCGTTTTAGGAAAGGAGGGGAAAAAAAGGCATAAGACGAAGCATATTCGTAAAAAGCATTTGTTTATGAGCTGATGGACTTAAAATTTCATGTTCTGTTGTGTGTTTTGCTTTTGAAAAAAGGTTAACCACCAGCTGAGATTGTGGAAAATACTAAAGTAAGAAATAAGACGGTATTTGTACGGAATGTGTAAACTACTTGATGAATTAAAAATGAGAAATAGATATAAAACAGTATTATTTCAAAAAATATTTCAGCAATTATTATTTGACTAATAATAATTTCTAGGTTTTTCTCTTTTTTCCAACGAAGGATTTTTTGTATTCAACTATTAAAGTGACTATAAGTGCAGAGTTGAATGTTCATTTAATTTTTATGACTCGAACAGTTATTTGCTTAAATTAACTTTCGCTTATTTTTGTTTAATCTGCTAATTTTTTTATGATCTTCTGCAAAGAATGTTCTTTAACTATCAAAGTAGATTTAACTACAGTATAAAATGTTCATTTGATTTTTGCGACTCAAACAGTTTTCTGCTTAAATAAATTTCCGCTTATATTCAGTTTTTTTTTTCTCGCATCAAATGTATTTTATCACAAAAGATTTATTTGAAGACTTTCACATTTAATGGATACTTCAACTGAAAACAAAATGCAGGAAAATTTTAAAAAGATCTTTTTGAATTGAAAGTTGAATGTGAAAAGTAGACTATAACAAAAATGATTTAATAGCATGAAAAATAATTGGTTGCAATGGGGTTGTTTCCAAAATTTTAAAAGTATTTTTTTCTGAAAGAGCATGCTTAAAAACATAGGATATGACCATTTTTTAAATAATTCGTTTAAGTTTAATATTTTTAAAAAATTAATTAAATCGGCACGCTTTCAATGTTTATACTTCCGTCCGATGACATCACAAATGATGAAATGCCATTCTGTGTTGCCATTCACAGAGCAAAATATTTAATTCGCATCTTTACTCACGTGTATTGGCAACGATATGGTTATAGCAAGCATGGAGAGCAATTTTAATTCGCTTCTTGATTATCATAACGTGGAATCGCGGTAGAAAGATGCGGTAAAGTGCATCATTTGTGACGTCATCAAGACCACGCCTTGTTTCAAAAATTGGACATTTTAATAAAATAATTAAAAAAATAACTGTTGGGAAAATGAAAGAATTTTTTGGGTTCATGCTATTTTTTTTTTTTTTTTTTTTTTTGCTTGTTCTGTCAATTTCAGTGACAAAAAGTACTACTTTTGACTGAAGGAAACAACCCCATTATTGTAAAAATTGAAGATATTAGGTTTTGTTAGTCATAGCAAAATTCAATTGATATTATTTGTTGATAAGCCATTGTACCAGAATTTCATCGACGTATGAGTTTTCCTTGAAATGTTTGAACCAGGATGTTTACGCAACGGCATACAAAATATTCAAAAAGCGGGAAGCATTATTTCATCTCTTTATTTATTTATTTATTTATTTTTTGTAGATAAAGTTTTTTTCTCGTAAAGTTTCTTTCATTACTTCAATAATTTATTTAAATTTATTAATTATGAAAAAAGTACTATTTTAAAAATTAATGAAAATTCAGTTGCATTGCATTTGTCTTGTTTTTCTTCAATAAACTCACTGTTTGGTTTTTGTCACCAGATGTTTTCTTACGGCGGCAGTAAAAATGTGTACCGTATAATTAAGTTCTTTCTATTATAATTGAAAAAATATTATCTATATCATAAAATTACCAGAAAAACAAATCCTCAAATTTGGTCCAGTTTATCCTCAGATTCCGGCAAACGAGACTCTTCTGTACACTGTTTCTAATTTTTTAAACACTTATTCTATCGTTAAATGTGGAATAAAATTACACCATATCTCCCTATTTTCAGTAAAAAGAGTGGAAATAAAAAAAAAACAAAAAAAGAATTCCACCAGTTGCAAAATTCTATCACATATAAAATAGCATTCCAAAGACGGCTCTATCTTTGAATTCCCAGTTGGGAATGGAAGAAAGGGAAAACAGAAAGCTCGAAAGTTTCTTGCGGCTGGCAACACAACAGAAAGCACTTGGCAATCCTCCCCCCGTGGGATGAATCTATCCTCATTAGGGGATCGGCTGGGGACTGCCGATCCCTCATCATACTAACGATGTCCCAGATCTTTAATGTCCGCGAATCAATCTCCGAATCCTTTTCACTTGCTGAGACATCTGAGCCAGATGGATTGGTTAGGCAGTTTGAAGTTCGCAAGACTTGATGGAATCGGACACATTGAGCGGAGAAAATTACAGTTCTTACTTTTGGCTCAATTTGGCGAAGTGAAACTGGGACGATGAGGCTGTTTCATGCCAAGTACACAAAACTTTAAGAACTATGAGGTCATGAAGAGTTTAAGAACATGCTCTGTATGCTGTTGAAGAATGTGATGAAATGTTTGCAAAATTTATTGCTAAAATGTTTAAACTCTCCTTAAACGAAATCTAACTTTTCTTATAAAACTAAATTTTAATTATAATGTGTGCACTTTTGACTAAAGTATCTAAAATTATAATTTTGTCATCACTTGGAATGCAACAGATGAGGAACTGTAAACGTCTATGGTTTATCGAGTCTCCCAATCAGTAGCGTACTTAGAGGGTCTGGCGCCCCTGACGAACTTAAGAAATTGCGCCTCCCCCCCCCCCCCACAGCGTCGTGCCGATGTGAAGTCATCGAAGAACACTGTGATCTCCCAAAAAATATTTTTGTGGAAAATTTGACTAATTGATTTGTCAAATTAGGAGATAATATTGTAACTATTTTCTAGTTTTAAATTTTTTCAATGATGCCCAATTTTTCTTCGCAGTAGATGTTTTGAATGTATATGTGCCCATATTCGAATTCTACTATTCGGTAAAATTGATACTTCATTCAGCATATTCAGAATTCTCCCCAATCCTCACCATTTCACAAAAAAATCAATAAATCCAGTGATATTTGCTATTCGTTAATATCTATAAATAATGCACGTTCTTGAGCCAAATGAGAATCAACATTTTTCAGTTCCGTTTATAGCAATGTATTTCCCCTCTAGCTCTTTTTCTTGCGAGACTTTTTCTCATTTTTATTTATATAAAAGTGTTTTTATACTCATATGATCAATTAAAAAAAAAAAATCAGTCGAAATGCCCCCCCCCCCTAGCTGCTGCGCCCCTGGCGAGAGTCACTCCTGCTAACCCCTTGTTACGCTACTGCTCCCAATTGTAATACGTTCCTTAAAAGTTATCATTTTGAAAGAATCAAATAAACTGTCCACCTATAGTGATTTGGTGGTTCGCCCTCTTTTTTGGCTGTTAATTATCTGATTACATTGGACATTTTCCCTCCAGAAAGCTGCCCATAGAAAATTTGTGTGATGTAACCAACAAAGACCTTTCTGGAGAATATAAATACCGGCCAATGTAATAATGTTAAGTACAACCAAGCATTTTACTTATTTAACTAAAATGCACACAAAAAATGTTACAGCCAACGCGTTGTCCAATAGTTGAAAATAAAAAAGTCATGCGGCTACTTGTAAACAGAAAATAAAATCAGCTCACTTACACATCGCGGCGAAAAAAAAAGAACCACACCATTCTACAGAATCGCTTCGGACAAATATGGAGCTCAGCAACTTTGTTAATATCGATCGCATAAAATGACCATGAAAAAAATAGGAATGTGTTCATAAGCAATATTTCGTTCATCCAATTCAATAACGATATAAGTGCAATTTTTTTATTTTTGATTTTATGACGCTATTGCATTGCGGTTCAGTTGAACAGCAGTTGTCCATGCCTGCGGACTCTCGGTTGTGAGATTAATTTACATTGTCTACCAGTTTGTTTTAGTACTCTCCAGCTTCATTGAGGTGACATCTGCCTTCAACTCGGTCATTCTCTATTCCAGACCGATGAGCCCATAATAAGGACAAAACTGAAATCCCTGGGTGGGATAACCATGCTGTCGGTATATTGCATGTAGTTCTGTTTTAGTCCTGGCTTAAACTTACTGCTTAGCTGTTGGGAAGAAACTTTCTACTTAGAATGGTAGTTGTTGAAGAAAAGTATTGTCATTTGGGGGAACCAGAGCGATTAAACACCAATCGAAACAAGCAAGGTTCAAACACATCTGATACTGCAAGTTGCAATTAAATATTGTCAATACAAATGGTTATTTTTCAATGAGTTTTAAAGTAATGAATGAAAAAGCAAAACTTAAAGAAGGAGAAAAAAAAGTTGAATTAGAAAAAGGGAGGGATAGGGAGAGAGATAAAAGAAACTATAGAAGTTGGAAAAAAAATCTTCCTAAGCCTCCATAAGTCAAGTAGAACTGCGTTGGCCGGAATTTAGCCCTCATAGGCAACCACTTTTGACCATAGACAGGTAATTTTCCCGTTTTCTTCTTCTATATAATAACAACACAAGTTCAGGAAAACTTATTTCACGAAAGAATTCCACGAACGAAAAAACGGGCAGCCGAAAAGAAAAAAAAAAAATCTCTGATAGACTATTCTGGCTCATTTCACAAATTCTTCTTGGTCTTTTTTTCTAGCTTCGTTGGAATAGCACCAAGAGGTGGCGTTGCAGTAATTCTACGCTTCGAAATGTTCTCAATTTTCACATCACTTTAGAATCATGATCGAATGCTTTTGGTCAGGGTTAAGATCCATTTTTTTACACGCACCATTTCACAGCTAGTGTGTTATCAGAGAACACCCTCCCCTCCAGACTGTTTCTTTGGGCGGCTATGAAGACTTTAAGATCTGAAGCGAGAAGATTTAGCGTTAGAAAGAACGAAAGAATAAAAAATCTCGAGACTTTTTTATTTTTCATTTCTTGACGACGTGCGGTGATGTTATAATTAGTGAAGTTTTACCACTTTTAAGTTTTCTCCGTTTCTGCTAAATCTCGTTTTTACAGCTGCAAAAGCATACATATATATTTTATGGTAAATATGATAAATCCAGCGATTTACTTCATTACCGGGGATTAATCATAATCACTACTAAAATTGGTAAATGTGATAAATTATTGAATATTTATCAAATCTACCAGTTTACTTACGTAATCCTCAACCAGTAACAGGGAATGCAATACTTTAATTTTACCAGAAATCAGTTCACAAATGGAAAGATATTTTGTTTTACGAAGCTCCAGAAATAGCAATTATCATTTCGAAAATCTGTTCAAAAATCATATTTTTTTTTGGACGTAAGGAATATCGACTATGTATTTGCACGGGATGTAAATGTACAGAAATCAACCAAACTTTGCAATTCTAAGCGTTGTAACAGAATGTGTCTAAATAAGTAAACTTTCTGTCAACGCTAGTAAAACTCCAGCAAAGGGATTTGAGTTCAGTTTGTAGTTAATGTAAAACTGCTCTCGTAATGAAAAAAAAAAAAAAAAAAACTTTCGAATTTTCAAAATTAATTTGAATTCTGAAATTTTGAATTCAAATTATGTTTTTCGCAATCACGAGTTGCTATAGGACCATACTCATGGGTTACTACCCCACTCGCTTGTTTCTAGAAACGGTTCCTGTCCCTCCTTTTGGGCGGTTACTTGTGCGTAGTTGTGTATGTGTAGACTTGTGTGTGTGTGCGTAGACCTGTGTGTATGCATGTTGGCGTGTGTGTATGTATGTGAGTGTGTATGAGCGTCCGTGTGTGCAGGACATGGACGCCACCAACCAGGAGCAGCGGCTACCGGGAGGAGTCGTGCCTGCAGAGGACGGTGGGGTTGAAAAAGGAACCAAACATCAAGGACGTTCAAGTGAAAACAATTAGCAATTGTGATTGCTCAAAAAAAAATTCCGGTCTTGGATTTGACATGATAAAAAAGTTATCTAGAAATCCTCGTTATTATTTGATTCAAAGCTGTTTTATTTAGATAAAAATGAAGCATTTTTTGAAAAAACTTTCTTGGCTTCATTTTATGTTTTTCAGTTGAACATCATTTAGTTTGCAATGCATTTTACGACATATATCACATGAATGGCGGTACTGGCATGAATGTCCCCCGAGGAAGTAATCTGGGCGTCACTTCTCTCCTCTTCTTAAAAGCATCAAAAAAAAAAAAAAAAAAAAATGTAGGGGAGACTGGGGTTAGTTGTGTCGGGGGCACGTCGTGCTATCGAGCAACCTGACTGAGCCCTTAGTTTCCGATTAGGCTGACATAGCCTCTTATAGGTCGTGATTCTGTGCTCAGTATCGGCGGACTAGTATTCAAATGTAACGACAGAAAGTGAAAGAGAAGTGTAGCAGAAGAATCTCATTGCCTCAGGTATCAAAATTGCTTTGCTGTGGTAGTGCAGAATAACATAAAGACACCAAAAACCACTATCAGGAAAAAAAAGTTATGAAAATGTATTTTGATTCGACTACCTTATAGAGCTAAAAAAAAGTGCAAGGAGAGTTTACATAACGTCCTACAACATCATTCCAAAACCATCGTAGTGAAGCATATATTTTTTGAAGGGCTAATTTCTTTGCAAACTTAATAATATAAGCATTACATTTGGTAATTTCACAGCATACAATAGTGTAGAATTTATATTCAGTTATTTCTAAGCATTGACGCAAAATCACTGAATTCTCACAGTGCGAAGCACATTTGCGTAGACTGTGTTGAAAATTTTTTTTCGCGAAGACCATGATAAAAATATTTTAGATTAGGTTTTCTTCAAATAAAATAAAAAAACTGCTTGAACAAAAATACCAATTTTTTCAAACAAACAAATTCGCTAACTTAAAAAAAGCAAAGCGTAACTGAAAAACCTTTTCTAGTTTGGGCGCACAATAGACTGCTCCTTCGAAATCTCGGGAAAAAGTTGCGGAAGGTCTTAAATTCATCAGAAAATCCTCTTGACCTTCTTGTAGGGTGCAGCTTAAGGATCCCAACCAACAACCAACTTCAGATTACTCACAAGAACCTGCCGTCCCCGAATATATACTTCTCCAAAGAACCCAAAGTAAGTACGAAAGGGGGGAAAAAAAGCATTCTGGAATAAAAGAACACACAAAAAGTCCTTTTTCTCCCTCTGTCCATTCATTCCTTTCGTATTTTCTAGAGTCTTCTACTTTTTGTTGTTGAGACGCTCGTCACCAGGAGTATGACCGAAATCAAGACAGCGGCTCCGACGCAATAGTGGAGAGATCTTTATCCCAGGGGTGAGAGGATGCGACGCAACATCCCTTTGCTTCTGCCTCTTCGGATTTTCTCTCCCCCCCCCGGCTCGCCCTCCCCCCTGCGAAGGATAGGGGAGAGTAATCCTCAGCCGAATTTATTGTCCGGCCAAGATTTCGGACGCAGGATTCTCTCTCGCTCATTTTCCTCCAGACTACTTCCCGGATTTTCCTTTTTCTCGGCAAGCAATAAGGGGTTGTTGCCAAGTTTGGAAAGTGTCGGTGACGGGGAGCAGACGATTGGCTCGGTGATAATTGTGATCAGAAAAAAATGAAGAATTTGTTTCTTTGAGTCGAAGTAAAATTGAGAAATATGACGATGAAATTTGACAGCAAGCAGTGACGTACATAGATTTAGGTGCGCTTCTGCGTTTAATATATACTAAGTGCACTCTATCTTAACTTACCACACCAAATTTGAAATTATTATTTGAAGCAAAAACACTACTCAGATAAAATATTCTGGTATATTTATATTCATTAGTTTTATTTTAATCTAAGATAATAAAAATCCTGATTTGGATTAAAGGGCGGAATTTTTAAAAGCAAGGTTTTGATTTTTTCTTTGACCAGGGATTTTCCATTCTATGTTAGTTTTCAAGTTTCTTTCGCTTTTAGCTATTTATTCTTCTTTTTTGATTGTGTGTATGACATGCAAATTTCGGGTTGGGGGAAGGGGGTCGGGTATCAAGCTAATGATCTGTGATCAAGTGGTTCGCTAATATGATCGAGTTTTGAAAAACTTCGAAGAGGAAAAAGGGTGCATTGAGAGATAGAAAAAAAGGAGGACAGGGGTGCAGCACGCTCCTAAAAATGTCCGATGCAAATCTTTAAATATGCAGGTACGAGGAAGAGTAAGGGGGAGTTAATTTTCATGTGATGCATTAGTTGAGATTTCATTTAGAAAGCCTAGGAATGACATTCATTTAAAAGAAAACAATCTCGAAACCTAAGGCTGAAATCTCATGCGCACTCTCCCCCCCCCCGCACGGGGGGATTGAGGGGTGCTATTTACGTCACTGATAGTAAGTTTGGGCGCTTCAAATAGATTTAGTTTCTCGATGGAAAACAGTAAGTGTGAAAAGAAATTTCATTTTAGAAATATTAATTGTCAGCATAAATGTGATTCTGCAGACAGTAAGGATCAACAAAAATATCCTTCTGTAAATAGTAAGAGTCAACAGATATGTTTTTTTTTTTTAAATAAAAATAACCATAATGGGACCCATTACGAATTTTAAGCCAACCAACGTTTGAAAGGATGTTTAATATATTGGTAACGTGTAGGTTCAGATTACTACCCAGATTTAGTTCTTTTTTTGTCAATCAATTACGGATACTATTAATAAATTTGGACAGTTGTTTTAGATAGTTTTGATCAAAAAGAATATTATCACACTTTCTGCAACTGTATAATTAACAGACATTATAAAGTCAAATTTTCAACTGTTATTGCCGACTTTATTGAATTACTATTGGTACCCGCACGGCTTTGCCCGTAGTAGAACATTAAAAGGTCTTTTGGTTCGCCTGCATATTTACAAATAATGTATGGTGAATTTCTCGTCAATTGGCTTGCCCATGTTACGGTTCCGCGTTATGATGACTTGGTAATTTACTCGTCCATCTTATGATAATTTTGCTCGGGAAAATGTTCTTAAAATTGGAATAGAAAAAGAACAAAATTAAATTTTCAAAAAATCGCTTTGAGGTTCACACCCGCATGCTATAAACTAATTTTGTGCCAAATTTCATTAAAATCGGTCGAACGGCTAGGCGCTATGCACGTCACAGAGATCCAGACATCCTCCAGATATCCAAACAGAGAACTTTCAGCTTTATTATTAGTAAAGATTTATGAATTTTGCTCTTTCTGTTTTCAAGACACAAGGGGTTGCTGTTTTTATGAAAGTAACAACGGCCGGACATATTTTGGATTTTTATAGAAGTTATTGTTTGAAACGAAAATAAAAATGCCAGAAATTTTATTTACTAGTAATGTAAGACCCTAAAGTACTCCAAAGATTTAACTTCTTCATAAGCAAAGGGGATATGATCAGTTTATGAAATTGTTGGCAACGGACCGTAAAGCAGTTAACTAACTGTTACTAAACTATTAGTTAAAAATATATTCAGAGAAAATAATTAATATATCTTTAGTAAATCTAAAGCAGAGTAAAAATAATATTAAACAAACAATTTCATGAATTAACGAAATAAGTCAAACTAAAAAGTGAAGAAAAGAAAAATAAGCATGTTTCTATATTTTACTCAGTTAAAGTATTGTGTTTAATGAACCCTTACTGAGCTGTCTTAGAAAATTTTATGCTAAGTCCATATTGTTTTCAGAAAATAAAAATCTTATATGCTCTTTTAAAGTATCTTTCTTTTACTGAAGCCTAGTATAATTGATTATAATGTCTGGCTGTTTCTTTTTTTTTTTTTGAATTAGAACGAATTTGAACCATTTGACTGCTACTTTGCATTCTGAGTGCTTTAGAACGTCCAATTCTCTTATTTTTAACTGGTCTTTTGAATTTTGACTCTCATAATCTTGAAGTGTCTATCGAAATTATAACTCTTTCCAGCAGGTCAAAAATTAAATTTTATTTTAATTTTTGAAATCAGTAAGTACATTTTGCACAGTTCATACAATTTTCTCTACATATTTTAAATTATTTTGTGTCTCCTAAAACTAGAATGAACGCATATGTAACGCTTATTACATTTCGTCATTTTTCTGTAATTACAAGCATATAACTTTTGATCACGAATTAAGTTTTCTTTTAAAAAGTGTGAATGATTTTTCTGTAATAATTAGATTATTTAAAAACTAATTTTGTATTTACTTTCCGTGTTCCTTGTAAGCGCACGGCCCTTTAAACTGGACAGTATTGATATTACGTAGATGTCAGCAATAGAGAGGTTTCAAGGCATGAATAAATAAATACAAAGATAAATGAGCTGATGTGTGCATCACATGACTTCCTTTTAAACCAATTTAATGTTATTTCCCCGTTATTGGCAATTTTAATGTGAATCAAAATATCGTCAACAATGGCGAAATTAAAACCAAATTAAAAAAACGCCAAGTTGGCGATAAAACTTGGCGACCAAAAGACTGGCGATATATTGCCAAGTGTTCGGCAAATTATAACACCACTTGAGTTTGCATCGAAATTAACAATGATTTTCCCCCCAAAAAGTGGCAAAAGACCCCTTTAGAAACACCCAAATGCAACCAAAAAGGGAGGTGCACAACTAGATCCCACAGGAGTCTACGTACCAAATTTCAATTTTCTAGGACATACCGTTCTTGAGTTATGCGACATACATACGTACATACAGACGTCACGAGAAAACTCGTTGTAATTAACTTGTTAATCGTCAAAATGGATATTTCGGTCGTTTATACGTTCTTAGGTATAGTGTGGTCGAGTCGAAAAAAAACTCAACATTCATTCGGGGTTGAACAAAATGGAAATTAAGGTCGATTTTTGAGTTAAAATTTTTTCGGGAATACAATACTTCCTTTTTTGTAAAAGGAAGTAAAAATAAGTAAATAATAAATAAATATACATATGTATGTGTACATGTGTGCATAAAAGAGTTTGAATATGTACAATCATACTGAAACTTATTGCAATGTTTACCCGAGAAAACTGAACACTATGAGCTTTGTACTAAACACATGCTACAAAATCAATTCAACCTTTACTAAATAAATCATTTCGAGCTAAAGGAATTCATATTCTGTCGCATTATTTATATTCCACAAGCCAAATTTCATTTCCACCCAGTTTTTGGCACAGACTCGCTAGCAAATGCTGCTTTGTGTCAATCTAACTTCCAAATCGAAGCCTGTGAGAGAAATCCCCTACAATACCCCATTCCAATTAGTTTGGATTAACAATTCTCCGCAGCATGCACAGTGTCGCCTGTGAATAACCTAAACCCTAATAACAGCCGTAAATGCAACAATACAATCACCCGGGGATCCGACTAGTGACGAAAATTGTGACTCGACACAGAATAATGGGGCTGCTTCTCACATCGCGTAGTTGGCTGGAGGATCCAGCTAAAATAATACCAGTGCCATTATTACTGTTAAATTGATGTATATTTCTCTGTATTTTTTTTCTCTTGAAAATAAATTTATACATGATGAGTATATATCATTTAGGGTAACTATATTGCATTTGTTGGAGTAAAATGGAAGAATAATTACTACACAGTTATCCAAAAGTAATTAATACTAATTGTTACAGCATTTAAAATGAATCATTTGACTGGTTTTAAGCTATCCTAACATTTAAGGAACTTAGAGTCTCAATTTCTCTGTTTTAAGCTGCCAAACTGATTTTTTAATTATTATATTGTATTTGAAGGAGTGAAATAGAAGAATAATTATTGCATAGAAATATAAGAGTAATTGACAACAATTATTACACCATTTAAAGTCAATTAGTAGACTGGCTTTAAGCTATCTGCAATTAAGTGGAACTGTGAGTCATATTTTCTCTATTTTAAACTGACTAGCTATTTTTTAATGGTTATATTGTATATGAAGGAGTAAAGAAGAAGAAGAATTATTGTATAAATTATCCAAACGTAATTAATAGTAATTTTTACAGCATTTAAAATGAATTATTAGACTGGTTTTAAGCTATCTGTCATTTCGCGTAACTGAGTCACATCTTCTCTATTTTAAGCTGCCCAATTCATCTTTTAATGGTTATATTGTATTTGTTAGAGCAAAATGGCAGAACATTTATCGTATAGTTATCCAAAAGTAAGAAATAATAATTATTACATTATCTAAGAGAAAATTTTAGACTGGTTTTTAAGCTATCCTGCCATTTAGGGTAACTGTGAGTCACAATTTATCTATTTTAAACAGCCCAACTCCTATTTTAATAGTCATATTGTATTTGTGGAGCAAAATGGGAAAATAATTATTATATATTTATATAAGGGTAAGAAATAATAATTATTGCATCATTTAATTTTTTTTGCCTACTTTTAAGATATCCAGCCATTTAGAGTAATTTTGAGCCACGTCCGGAATGTGATGCAAAATAACCTTTAATTTAACAAACGTAGTGCAGCTTTAATGCAACAAAATACTATTTCTAAATGCTTACAAACACCCACTTTGTAGTTCATAGTTTCACAAGATTTCTACTGTCACAGGGTGCGGCAAAAATACTCGGACAAAGTTCGCAACATCGAATGGAAGTAAACTAATTTCTTTTTAATGATGGTGTTCATTTATTTTTGCCTCTCATGTTAGTTAGAAAATCATTTATAATTCATCGCTTAGTTAAATGACCAAAGATCAAATAAGCATTGTGCTACAATACGATTCAATTGAAAAACCAACGTAAATAAAGTACAAACGAGCACGAAAATACACCAGATAGCTGTTTGAAGGCTACAGTGGAGCCTCTTCATCAGTGCATAAAAAAAGCTCAACACACATCCAGAAAGTCACAAGAAAACTCTCGTTGAGTTCTCTCGCGACTTTGTTTTGAGTTTCTTTTTTTTTTTTTTGCACTGATGAAGAGGCGCCATTGTAGCCTTGAAATAACTATTTGTTGTATTTTCGTGTTCATTTGTGCTTTATTTACGTTGGATTTTCAATTGAATCATAATCTCTTATCTAATGTATTGTTTCTTTTGGCAATGTCAAGCAAAAGATCTATCACTTAAAAAATGTTTAACCAAGCAGAAACAGCTCGTTTGCTTGATGTGCCGTTTCATGGAGTTTGGATAGTCGACGTGCAGGAAGTGTACAAAAAGCGTACAGTGAACACTTTTGTTAATCATAAGGCCATCAAAAAGAGAGTTCAATGAAATCTTCGGGTTTCAATGAAAGAGGTCGTTTGTGAAACGGGAATATGAGGCCGATGAGTGCGGCTAAGGCAAAGATGCTTAAGGCAGAGCTCGGAGAGATGCTTTAGAATTTCCAAAAAGTTTAGACTTTCTCTGAAGAAAACAAACTTGTGAGGCTCCAAAGATATCAAAAACGTTTGAGACTGATCTCAAGTCAGGGTTGGGGGATATTCCTTTTACTGATGATTAGCTCTCTACCATTCAACTACCTCATAACTCCCAGACCGATAGGATTTGGTCTGTAGACACTCCAAGCATCTTGACAACGTTTGAACATCTCCAAAATCCGAAGTCGGTCTTAGTCTATAGCAAAGTTTGCACAAGCTGCAAAAAGTCTTTTTTTTTGGGGGGGGGGATGATAGCGTTAAAATGAATCAAAACTGGTACCAGTGGGATATTTCATAAGTTGTTGTACTTGCGTATGCCAATAAGCACTTCGGCTACGTAGACTGGACGCTTCAATTAAACTCCGTACCAGCTAATATGGTTAAATGGATAAAAATGATAAAAGGCTCCTTTTCCTCAAATGGCATCATCTGAAGAGTGGACACCTTACTCGCTAGACCTCAAGCACATGGATTCCAGTGTATGGTCTATTTTACAGCATAACCACTCTAGCCCTCCTAAAGCTACCTATTGCATAGGAGACTGTTTAGAGTCTAAGATCTACACTAAACTACTCAAAAGTTTGGAATCTCTAAAGAAATTGCTTTGGCTAGAATATGATAGATTAAATGTAAAAGACTTGCGGCTCATGGCTGAAAATTTCAATAAGCGGTTGCACTTCTGTATAACTGCAACAGGCAGTCAGGTTCAAATTGATTAAATTTATTGATTATTAAAGGCCTACTCAAACGATTAGTCCAATACCAGGTCCATCCCACGAGCCCATGAGTGCCAGACCTACGTCATTGTATAAAGGCCCCAAATTTTTCTGCGTAGGGGCATCACAGCAGGAAAGATATCATGAGGATCTATGATACCCCCAAAAGAAAAAAAAAAAGGCTCCAAAATGGCCTCCAATGCGAAAACCGTGCTAAACATTGCAATTCATTTCACAAGGCTGATCCGCCATTTTGGAGCCCTTTTTTTTTAATTGATCCTAGATCTTCAGGATTTGAGTCTTGGAAGCTGCAATTCGTACGGGTGAGTTTCAAAGGCATGTCTGACCCTCTATAAAATTTCGTTCAAAGCGAAGACGGGCGAGTGGGGACGACGAGATCACTTGACATGGAATGACTCAGTTTTTGATGCAACTTGGCTACCTGTTTCCTGCCAAAGCCAGTGCGAGTTAGCTTAAATAATCGCAAACCTTTCTTACCTGCTGTGATATGCTTACGCAGAAAATTTTTGGACCTTTGTATTATGACGTAGGTCTGGCACTCATGGGCTCTTAACCTATATTATTTGTTGTGTTTCATTAATTTGTTTATTTTCAATGAAGTTACATGAAAAATTGCTTGTCTGAGGATTTTTTTTGCCGTTCCATGCGTCAATATAGCATAGAATATTACAATATAGGAGGAGCATCTCGGGCAACGATTTGTCGTGAATGATCTACAGTTTTGGCAAACGCGGGTGATCTGTCTCATTCCAAGAGAGCTGAGCTTCATGAAAACTTATCTTTATAAAAATACTTTGTCTTTATAAAAATAACTAATGTAATTTCCATTATCACTGAAAGAGTACAGCAGAACTACGTAAAGTATAGCAAATATAGGTAAAGGCACTTTCCATATTAAGAGAAACATCTTTTTCTGCTTCAGATATTGCAGTTATAATAACTAAGTGGAAACTAGCAATAACAAAAACATGGTAAAAAAAGTGCTTACAGGCAAGGGTCATTTTAAATGTCTAAAGCTCCTAATTTTGTGGCTAAACGATGAAAGAAAGTGCTTCACAAAGATTGATAATAGAAAGCTTAAGTATGATTTAACAAGAAAAACCTAATTGAATTTCAAACATTGGTAAGCTTATACTGGTTTTAGAATCTTTTATTGGCGCCAAATTTGGCAAAGTGTCGTAAAGTTGTAGCCAGTCTGTCGCGAATCAAAGACGTCACTTCCGCTTCAATACTTCCTTTTTATGAAGCAACTGTATCTTCTTTGTGCATCATACAGAAGTATAATTTTGGAGAAAAAAAATCTTATGATGGTAAAATAAAGCAAGAGAGAACGTCTGCTTAAAATTGTATCCCACTTTTTATTTAACTGCTGTAAATAATGTAACAAAATGAAATAACATTGGAATAGCGAAAAGAGTCCTAAAAAATCACATTTGAAAATAAAATTTGCAAAAAAAAAAAAAAAGTTAATTTATCAGTTAATTAATTTAGATGCTACTAACTTGGCATCATCGAACAGATTTCCTTCCGGGCTCTACCTCTTTCGAATGGGATTGAATTTTAACTCTAACTCAAAGATACTGGTCCACGTAATGTGTTACTGTGCTCGAATCATCCAAAGAGGAATACTCATTATAAGTATTCTTCTAAGACATGTATCTACGACCGGGTACATTCAGTATAAATTTTATTGTATTCAGTATAAGTTACACTGAATGTACCCGGTCGTAGATACATGTCCCCATAACTATGCTTGGTTTCTGGTACGGTACGTTAAAATGTATTCTCACTGAGTTTGGAAATCTGTTCACCGGAGACATAATTCAATCTTAGTACTTTTTCCTTCTACCTTTACATCGTGATTTTTCCGTCCTTATTTTTTTCTGATTATATACGTGAATAAATTACATATGAACAATCAATTTGGTATATTCCTAACAGCGAGATTTTCACACATCGAGTACGACGCTCACAATCAATCGACGTATCACAAATCAATACTACGATGGCCTATTTAGTTTATAACCACTTTTCTGGTTCATTGACCTCTTAAAAGTGTTTTTTCGTTCAGTATTGAACAGTTAAAAAACCCATTAACATTAACCTCATTTACATTAGCGTCCATGGGGCCCTAACTAAACGGCGGACTTGTGTTCCAGAAAACTTTGGTGGGAAAAGATCTTGATGAGGAATATGTATGGAGTAATGTTCTTTTGGTTTATAACAAATATTTTAAAGGAAGTTTTTGAAAAATTCAAAATTTTTTAACACAAACGACAACGTGAAAAATTACTTTTTTACCACCAAAAGTTGAAAATATTGTGCAGATTCTGGATATATTCTTAACTTTTGGTTTCAAAAAATAGTAGCAATAAAAATCAAAATGCAACATTCCGTATACTTAACATTCAGAGTCAGAGATAAACATAACTGAATCAAAATGAAATGAATTCAAAGTACAAATATTTTTACCAGGGTTGTGGAGTCATTGGGAAAATAAAGACCAACTCCCGACTCCTAGAATTTTAAGGACTTCGAAACAGGCTGAAATACAAACTCAGAAGTAAAAATGAGCGACTCCGAGTCTTGAAACTTTAAAGCCTTTTACACTCGACTTCGACTCTTTTAATTTTAAAGCCTTCTACGCCCGACACCAATTTCTTTATCCCAAAATCAGTCCGACTCCAACTCCACAGCTCTGGTTTTTACCACGGCTGTGGAGTCGAAGGGAAAATGACTGACTCCGACTCTGGGAATTTTTGAGCCTTCGAGTCTCACTCCTTTAACGTAAAAACAGTCTGACTCCGATTTCAGCACTGGCAGAGTTGCGAACTTCGAGGGAAAATGACAAACTCCAACTTTAAATCTTAAAATTTAAATCTTCAACTCCCAACTATGACTCTACAACCCTGGTTTTTACAATGAAATAATGAATGCTGATATATTTTGTTTTTATTTTCATTGTATAGTTTTACTTATTTATTTTACTTTTGGCAACGGAACATAAAGGGAAATTCGGACTCCTCAATGATTTAACCATAGACTAATTATAAGAGTAGACCGAGCTTTCCCAGACTTACTGAAGAAAAAATTGGTTCATGGATACATCATGTGACTGATGGGAGGCTTGGCGAAAACTTTGGCAGCATGGTTGCTAGATGGCAACATTATCTATAGTTTGGCACTCGACATGTATTTTAAGACGTAATGTGTTTTCATTATAATTTTTTTCCAGGTGCAGAGATTGAACTGTTTTTTTTTTTTGTTATGCATTATTTTGACATTAGTAATTAGTTTATGCTCACAGTTTTTAGTAACTTTTATTTCATTTGTAACTGCTAATTCAGCATTGGCGTGAACGTAATGGCGTAAACGTTCTGCGTTAAAGCAAAAATGTACTAATCGGTATCTTAAATTGAAATTGTAGGTAAAAATCTTACCGTTTTCCGATTCGTTTTGGCCGCTTGCATCTTTAATTGCTTAGAGAGTTATTGAAATTGATTGAAGAAAGTGCACAATACTATCTAAACGAAAAACTCACTATAGTAACAAAATATTTACAACTTAGAATAACAAATTTACAAATCGGACTCCATAAAAGACCATTCTTCCGTGTTCCATCAATTCTATTTATTTTATTTCTATTCCCGCTGTTGTTAAGATATCCACCAGTCACATGGTTTGGTTTATGAGCAGCAAAAGGGTTGTCATAGCTCGGTCTACTCTTATAATTAGTCTATGGATTTAACAGTAATAGCTGTGCAGACGATTTTTTTTGGTGATGAAAATTAATTAAAATAAATAACTTTTCCAATTTAATTGGAAATTGTATTATTTTGTATTTATTTTTGTAAAGTAATTTGTAAAGTTATTTTTTAAGAATTTCCTGGCAACAGAATGAAAATAAAATCCGAGACGCTTTATTTTTACCAGAAAGAAAAAAAACTACTAGTTAGAAAACGATTTTTTTTTTTTTTTACATTTTATGTTTTTATTTTGATAAGCTTTTCATTGCTTTTTTCTTTTTGAAAGTGATTGAAATTTTAGGTATGGAAAAAAATATTAACTACGTTGTTTAAAAGGTGCTACTAGTCTATTCGTTCGTTTATTTATTTTTTATGCATCTATTTCATCAGATGAGCGAGGGGTTTTTGTTTCTAGAAATCAGTTGAAATTGTTAAAACGTTGCTCCGTGTTTGACATAATTTGCAGTCTTAGATAATTTGGAGAATATTAATTAGATTCTCGAAAGTTGATGTTGATAAAACGGAAAAGTTGGCTCCAACTGTTATAGACATAACTTCTTGTTTGATAATATTAAGGTATTTTAATTACCTGTACGTAAAATAAAAAATTCAAATTGCATAACAAAAAAAAAAAAAAAAAAAAAAAGAACAATAATGCATCATTTTAAAATCTAATGAAAAAAGTTCGTCCCTGCTATAATACAATGCAAGAAATACCTGCTCAATGCATGTATACAATGCTGGAATTACTTTGAAAACAGTTCAGGAAAATTTTATTCGAATTTTCGTAAGAGTTTTTCATATTTAAACAATGAAATTAAAGAACACTAGGGGCTCCGCCTCCGGCTCGCTGACGCTCCCAAACCCCCAAAGATTACTTCACAATCTTACCTGATTTACAAAGATTTAAATTGTCTTTTTGAAAGAATCAGATTAAAAAAAGCGTTACGAGTTCCGTTTCGAAAAGGATGAAAATCCCGCTCTTCCTCCTGTAGAAAATCGAATTTAAGTAAAGAACTCATAATTAGAACACATCCCGCTCCCACCCGAAGACAAAAATAACTTGATAGAAACATGCATAACCGAGATATTTTTAGAAAATACTCTCTGAAGAGTATCCCTTTCCCGAGTTCCAAATTAATGTGTACCTACGTGCACAGCTATAGGAACTAAGGGGCTCCTGAGCATTGAAAAAAGGCAGTTTAGTACGTTTGAAAAGACGCCTTCAAATTTGTGGTCTCTAGTAATATATTTTGCTCTTTAGCTTCGGGCTTGAATTGGGTTGAGCCTAGGACTTTTTTGCTTGAATAGAAACCCTTATATTTGCTGTTCTAATTAATTAAAAAAGTTGGAACAAGTTTTAGTTGATGCATAAAAAAAATATCTTCCGATCGACATCAAACGTTAAGGGATGTGAGAAATCTTTCATCCCTTTAATAGACAATTTCTGTTGAATTTTAGCTTTAAAAAAATTATTACAAAAAAAAAAAAGCTAATTCAAAAAAAAAAAAAAACACTAATTAAAAAAAAAAGGTGCAAGCCCCCAGGGCTCGAAGTAATTTTGCACAAAATTTCAAGGTTTTTGGTTCTATGGGATCTCCTGGACTCAGGCCCGCCACAGATATTTTTCACAATTTCTTTGACGTTGCTTTTTTTTTAATATATAGAGATTAATGCATAGCTTTTTTGCTTGCTGCTTTGAAGCTTCATTTTTCTTTGCAACATTTTAAACAATTTGCTTGGTTTTCTTAACTCAGTACCTCAGAACAGAATAAAGGATGTTTACTTCTTCATCCAAAATTATCTTTTTCAACATTATACCTTCTGGATTGAGCTAAACACCTGTAGATACAAGATCTCAATTTCTGCGCGCCACCTCCCGAGGTCGGACACAGGCGGCTGGCTTTGAATGGTCGCCTTGGCAACGGGAAACATGCTATCCCAAGGATAAATCCTCATCCATGACCCTGATCCCCTCTGTGCCCGAGAAGGAGAAAGGTTTCCCAAGTCTTCCTCCTCCACCCTCCAGGGATTTGAGGTTTGCTTTCGTTTCCCCCGGTCTTATCCATTGTGATGGAACTCAGTGAGCCGGTGTCCCTTTGTGGTTTGCCTGCCTCCTGCCTCTGAGGATCCTATTGCTCTTCCGCATCCGAGAAGGGGATCAAGCTCCAAATTGTGATTTAAACCTCTGCCCTGTACCAGAGTTCTTTTTTCACTCCTTTTCCATTTGGATAGTCTCTTCTCTCAGTTGCTGCAACCCACCCCCTTCGAGTTTTTCACCGACTCCTCTTTTCCCAGAATTCTATTTATTTGTAGATTCTATTTTTCCTCAACTTTTATCTCGTAGCTCCATGTGAATATTTATTCTTTTAGCGCGGAGCTGGTTTGTTCTTCTTCTTTTCCGACTTTTTTTTTTTTTTTTGTTTACATGCATTTTCAATTTCACGTTCAGAGTTTTTTCCCATTTATTCGTTTTTTGCTTGATGCAATAACTTATTGGAGTCATGATATACATGTATATTTATTTATATTGCTTCAAACATGGGAAAGTGGAAGTGTAGTAAGTGCTTGCGAAAAAGTATGTCGGTGAAAGTTTTGACCTTGAAAAAACCTTTTTTAAAAATTTCCTCCTCCAAAATATTTTTATCCTTAAAACCTTTTGATCAATTTTTATGCAGGTAGGTAATCACATTGTACACAATCAGTTGAGAGGCTTAAGAAGTACTAAACCAACAATGCTTAATCTGTGACCCGTAGGTTGCATGCATTCCGTCAATGCAACCAGTCAACCCCCTAAGGGGCGGACTGGCCCGCCGGCCCGCTGGCCGATGCGCCCTCCCGCCTATGCGCCCATGCGCACCTTTTTTTTATTATTATTTTTTACATTTATTTTATTTTTACATTTTTTGGTAACTTCCTTATTTTTTATTTATTTATTTATTTATTTTTTGCGCTTACAAACCTGTTTGACTTCACTTCGCTTTTTCCCCTTTCTTTAAGCTCGTAAACCTGTGTACCATCGTTTTTTTTAATGTTATTTATTTTAATTTTTTATACCGTTTTTTTTTTCCTTTTTGCACTTTTTTTTTTTCTGCACCGTTTTTTTTTTTTTTTTGCGCTCTTTGGAGGTCAAGGTTGGCGACCTCTTGCAGGACCCAGTTCACCCTGAACCCCCTCAATGTAATTTGAAGTCATTTAAAGGGAGAAATCTTTTCAAAAATAAATAAGTAAATAAATGCAATGAATTTATGTAAGTACGAATACAAGTTCAATCAACACCAATATTTAATCTTCCAAAAAAAAGGAACAATGAAAGACTCGGTTGTTTATATATAATCCAGAGCCCAGCATTTTATTTCTAGGGTGAATGGGAAAAACTGAATTGCATATCAAGAATAGTTGGGAAAGTGAAATTCCTGATTAAATGTTTTTTAGTAACCTTCCACATGACAAGTAAAACTTTTTGAAACCAATTTTACCGTAGTTGTGGGCCTGCTGAAGAGGAAAATGTAAAATCACTAAACTTAAAAAATACAAACTTTTTTCACGATGTCATCCTCAAGTAATGATGAGGCTTACACAAATGTTTGGAAACACGCGTACTCTCAAAATCTCTTCCATATGTTACCTAATCTTTACTCACCAATGGTTTAATTACAAATATTACCAAAAGTGGGGTAATAGAGTTTGTTATTATTTACCTCATGTCACCTTTACCCCAACTGACTCTAATTATGCACGTACTAGGTATGTTTCAAGTAAAAGCACGTATCAACAGCAAGTTTTCATTACTTTTTGCTGTTCAATTAGTGACGAATGGGGTTGTTTCCATCAGTCAAAGGTAACTTTTAGTCACTAAAGTTGAAGAATAAGCAAAAAAAAAAAAAAAACATGGAGCGAAAAAAATCTTTTATTTTCAAAACGTTTAATTTTTAATTAATTTTTCAAAATGTTCAATTTTTAAAAAAGGCGTGATCTTAATGACGTTACAAGGGATGAACTTAGGTGCGCACTCCACTGGCGCACCGAAGGGTTACGCTTGCTGTCTACCACGTTTCAAGCGAATGATAGTTCAGTAGCGAATTAAATATTGCGCTCTACGATTGCTATCAACCGTATCGTTACCAGTACATGTGACTAAATATACGAATTAAGTATTGCGCTCTGTGCTAATCAGCGAATAGTATTTCATCACTTGGGATGTGCAGGGGGGTAAAAAATGAAATTGAATATGCGCATTGATTAATAAATGTATAATAATATAAAACATATATAAAAAATTATATTAATATTTTAATAATTTATTAAAATATTAATATAATATAAATTAATAGTTTTAAAACATTAATAATAAAATATATAATAATTAATAATATTTTAAAAACATTATTTAATGTTATATATAAAATATATAATATTAAATAATGTTTTTGAAATATTAAGCTTTATGAAATTGTTTAAAAAATGCTCATATCCTACATTTTTAAGTATGCTTAAAATTTCAGAAACAACCCCATTACAATACAGAACTTACTTAAGTTTAATTTCTTAGAAAAATATCCGTTCATAAACATGAAAATGAATGCGTACATTTTACGAGAACCATGCAAGCAGATTTGGCTCTTTCAAAATCAAGAACATCGTTAAAATCGTGCAAAGTGTTATTCAGCATAATGCGTTACTAATTCCCTCCAAAATCGAATCTTTGTCCAAAAATGCCGCTGCTAACTCTCACACCAACAAACCTTTTCCGTTTAATTACATGTATACCTCGCTTCCCGAAAGTCGCAGCTCTAATCCCCCATTATTTAATTTTCAATTACCAGCCGTATTAACACGGTCGTGTGTGACAAAAGGAGTTGTTTTTCCCCCGTTCATTATCAATTAAATTCGTCTCTGCAAATGACGAATGGAGCCTTTCCGCGGAATGGAAAAGAAGGAGCAAACACCAGGGGAGATGCAAAGAACAGCAAGGCGCCTCGACTTCTGATCCGCTTAGAACGCAGGCCAGATAAGAAGGGACGCACAGACGGACGGCAAGTCCTTCGAAATGCGGTTATCCCCAAGAGAAACGGAACGCTGTGTTAACGACAGACGACGGGGGAAAGGAGCCTGAGATAAAGTGTGCCAGAGTGTATATCCATAAGCATCTTATTAAAGGAACGCGCTTGGAGTTGGGCAAAAGGTTTTTCCAAAAACCTCCTCCTTTCCCATTTAAACGTGTGGTATTAAAACGAAATTCTCGCTGCGCATTTAGTCCTGGTGCTTGTTATGAGGAAGGGGGATTACGTTCAAGATGCGAACGTAGCGTGGTAATTGAGAAGAGGAGACGAGTTTGATAAAGTTTAATCCATACAAAGTCCTCTTTTTTTATTGCTGTTTTCGCTTCTCACCCATCCGTGCTGCTCCCGCTGCTCCATTGTTTGGGCACCATGGAATCAAAAGCAGCTGGTCTCAAAGTTAAGCTAAAGGTTTAGAGACGCATCATTTTTATCTTTCCACCCCAAAACCGAAGTGACAATTCTGTGACCTTGTTTGCCGAGAGAGGGGTTGATGTTCTTCGTTAACTCCCTCCCCCTCTCCACTCGAAATTTACACCGGTTGAGGGGCACTTCAAAAATCGTCTGCCGTTGTTCTCGAATTAAAAAGCTCGTCAACTGATCACGCTTTCTGGGGATGGCAAATGTTCGAAAAGAAATATGGAATCGGAAACACGGCACTTGTGGACCATGATCTTTTGTTCTGGGAATAATGATTCGAATGGAAAGACTCGACGAACAAAAGGAATGAGGAATGCTTCTAAGCAGAAGCGATATCCTATCTCAATTAATGCAGTGTCTTAAACTGCTGTTTTAATTGCGTGTCGCGGCAGTAAAAATAACGCTGGAAATCATTTGCTTCAGAGTTTGCTTAAAACTTGGTCTTTTTACAAACAAATGAGTTTTGGCATTTCATTGCAATATGCTGCTTTCAGAAAGGTTCCCCAGAATTTCGATTGCCCAGAGTACTGAAAGTAAAACTATATAAAAATTTGAAAAATGCCGTTTATGTTATCAGACGGTTTTAAAACTTTCCTTCCAGTAAGACTTTGTTCCAATTTATAGTGTTTAAAAATTTCTTAAATTTATAAGCATTTTCTGATATTATTCAGCACATTGATTGCACTCATTACCGAAAGTAAAATTACATGAAAATAAGAATGAGCCATTTACGTTATAAGATGGTTTTAAGTCTTTCATCCCACCAAGATTTCATTACCTATTTAAAGCGTTCCTAAATTTCTTAAAAATTATTAGCATTTCAATTATTTTTCAGAAATTTGGTTGCTTTGAGTTTTGGAAGTGAAGCTATATGGAAATAAAAATTGGCCATTTATGTTATTAGACAGGTTTTGTCCGAAGTCATGTCTAAATAAAATATGCCTACAATATAATTATGGGGAAAATGTTTTCCTAATATGTAATCACAATGTTCAGATGAAAGAAATAGTACATTCGTGGAAACAAATGATGCCATTTCGATTTGTCATTATGTATCAATTTTAAATTATTTTTGCCTTTATAATTAAAAGAAGAAATTGAAACGATTAAGAAACTAAAATGAACTTGAAAAACTACTGGGCTGGAAATAATAAACTTTTCATATCCTGAGAAGATCGTATCATACTACTTAAATTTTGCATTTTACCGTAGTAAACTAAGCCATTACCTGCACTCATGTTCCTCAAAGTTTTAATTTATTTCTTAAACGTCCAGTGCACTAATGCTTGGCAACTGAGGGAACATTTACAACTAAATCTAGTAGCTATAGTAAAGCGATTAGAGCACGATACCTGCAGAGTAGAAAAACGAAGAACTTATTTTAAAGTAGTGCGTTTTTGATTTAGCCATTTTTTTTCTTCTAAAGCTTAGAGCCATAAACAAGTGTTACAAAATTATTTATGGCTCAAAAAAGCTTTTTCTGAAGTTAACTGAAATGTATTTCTTTTGAAAATTAAATTAAAAAAAACCCTAGTTAAACCTCGCGGGACTGACTAGTTAATCGAAAATTTCAGAAAACCGATAGTACTTAAACATTGCTGTCAGGAAATCATAAAAATTAATTCCAGACTTACACATATGTACACATTTACAATGTAACTACGAAATGTGAAGTACTTATTCGTGTTCCTGTTATTTCTTACAAAATATTTGTTTAATAAACGTCATACAAATCTGAAAACGCAACTTATATCTAATAGCACACAATGTGGTAAACTTTAATCATTGTTGTGTTATTAATATTGCAACAAACTTTCAGTTTCGTTCTTTAATTTTAAAAGTGAATAATTAACGTAATAAAAATAATTGCTAAGTTCAAATGCAATCACTTCTGGATTAAGACTTGCATTATTAAGATTGTTTTAAAAATTCACTGGTGGATTTGAAAGAAGTAGAACCCCCCCCCCCCCCCCCCCTCCCAGAGGATATGTACGGAAAATTCTGGACCTGTAATTGTAAATGTTCAAGTTTGTGTCACTGGTACACTGGAACAACCACTATTTCTAAGTACAATTTAGCAATGAAAATTGCATGTAAATATTTCTTAGATGGGATTTAGTGAAAAAAATGAAGTAACTGTACGAAGCAAAATAAACTACTATAACATGCAAATGTATATATTTTTTTCGCGGGAAATGAAGGTTCTTTCATTACTAAAATATATGTAATTTTCACTGCTAATTTGTACCAACCACGTATAGCTGAATTTCTTCAATCGCGTAGAAAGATATTAGATTCCGTTGTCGACCTTCGCGAAACATTTTTCTTTAATGCACTGATGAAAGGGTTTGTTTTTATAACTTCGAAACAGCTGTTTACAGAGTTTGAGACTCTTTTGAATTGTTTTTATCTGTACATGTATACAAATTGTCGTATTTTTACTCATTTCATAGTACAAAGTTATTCTGCTGCTTTTTTACATATGAAGATATTAGTCTGAAGTCAAAATAAAATACCTCGAAATGGAATTGCAATTTTCTGAGAGAAAGAATAGTTTATTGAAAAATCTAAGCATTTATTTCTCAGGTGTTAAGGAACGAAATTTCCAATAAATTAAATAGATAATTATCTAGATAACAGTAACTGCAGAAGAAAAATAACAAGCAACGATTGGAAAGAGCGAGAGAGAGAAAAAAAAGACGTTTATACAACAAAGATTAAACTTGGTTCGTGAGGTTTCCCTGTTTAATCCCTTTCATCAAGGGAGGAAAAGATGCAAAATCTGATGGGAGGGATCTCAGATTTGGCTAAGGAGGTCTTAACGAAGTGCGAGTGCATTTGCGAGCCAAGGAGGAAGATAAGGCATCAGGAGGGGGTGGATGGCAATGCGAATATATGAGCGAATCCTTTTGTTGACTAGCACCAGAGGAAAGTATTCGCTGGTAGTAAACGGGGGAATCTCGGCGTAATTTCGAGGTGTTCTGCGAGAGATTAAGGAACAGGCACTACTGAAAAGGCTGGAATGGTGGCTGGTATAGATATATGGGGGCGAGGCATAGCGATTAGGAATCTTTTGTTAAATTAAATCTCTCTATAAGATCCCTGGAGCCCGCTCAAGGCTGTCCAAGGACGGAATTTCGTCGGTTTGCAGAAAATGAAAGTAGAGGAATCGCATACCATGGGAGTTTGCCCTTGTGGAAATGAAAATGATCCCCCATGGAGTATTAGAACCGAACCGGGGAGCTCCGTACATGACTCCCATGCTTCTGATGGAATCTCATTTCCCGGTGGAATGTTCTTTTTCCCGCTCATTTGTCAGCAGGTGTCGATGGGTCTGAGAAAAAGTTATATATGATTGGGTAGTGAGTTGCCGGTGGTTAACTTTGCGCTGACACTAAACGAGAGTGTTATGTACGTCTAGGAGAGATGTACATTGCTGAATTTCATGTCGTGATGCACAAATTGCGAAATCTGTTACATGCACGCGTTTCAGGGCTGCAAGGAACCATTTTTCAATGCAAAAAAGGAAAAAAAAGTTTTTAGCATAGCAAATTCAAGATTTCTTGTAATTTTGAAACACATGCACGCGGTATCTCGTCAAACACATGATAATTAAATCTATGGGCCGGAAAGTTCAGTGTGTAGGTCGTTGAGCAGTTACCAAGAGTATAGAAGGTTGGAGAAATATTTTTCACTTCATCTTGTGTCTAAATCGTGAAAGTGGAGATTACTAGTCAAGCCATCTCTCGTACGTTACATTTAACCAATTCATCAAATCAAGATTCATTAAGTTAAATTTCTCTAGCCAATGCATCCCGTCTTCGTACATTTTCTTCCATGCATAGTAGCGCAATCATGTCATAATATATAATCCATGTTTGAAGTACTAGAATTCCATATTAGGAATTGATCACTGAAAATATTTTAGTTTCTTTATTATTTGGTTCGCTGCATAATAGCTCTATCCACAGAAGAAAATCCATTCAACAAGATAATTCTTGCTTTAACTCAAGATTAGAGTAGTTCAGCCCCAAAAATGTTACTAAATGTGATGAATTATAATATGTTTGATAGTCTTAACTTTTCCACCACGAAGGAAAATAACTTGGACTGTCTCCATTTGTCATTTGCTTTTTACTTATATAAACTCACATAATTTTGCATTGATATATGGTGGAATCTATGGCTCAGTGTGTTGAACGAACTAAATAAGAACCCAAATGAATCATTTTAGGTGAATGATTCTAAACATGGAATCCTCTGACTTCGAATATGGTTTGGATATTATGACAGAATAGCCTTTTTTCATTTTAAAAGTTAACCAGCAATGTCCTGGAGTTTCTATGCCCAAACAGAAGAAGTTAATCTGGTTTTTCAGACGCTTCGCTAGATGAATTCCAAATATGATCCTCACAGGCAACAAGTGTTTCGTTAAAATTCTACGGATATCAATTCGCTTTAGGACCAAACCTCGATAACTGGTCATTAGGCATGAAAAAGTGTAAGCAATTTGATTGCATAAAACTTGATGCATTTAAAATCTAAATATTATGAAATTTCTAAAAAAAAACTATGTTATATTTAAGCAACATAATTTGTATCTGAAGTTACATTCAAAGGAAAAATGCGTTACGGAGGCAACAAACTAAAAAAAAAATATTCAAAGTGGAAATTATATTTTATGGAGAAAGAAGTAAAAGTGATGTTTTGGGGCATCAAAACGTTTTCGTTGTCCCCTTTTGAATGGAACGTTTTTAAAGATATTTTTTAATATCTGTATTATGAGTTCATTTTCTAAAACATTTGACGGTACATTCACACGGATATTTTTTTCATTAATTAAGATATTGGAGATTCTTTCAAGCTAATGTGCCCATAACCAATCAATTAAAAGCAAGTATTTTAGTTGTGTTTTTTATTCAATTTAAGTGTGCGAAAATATTTCTAGAGCTTGGGTGTACGTTTTGCGCGAAACATGAATTCTAGTCATCGAACTTTGTTTGAGAACTTCGCATAAAAATATTTTTTTTTTAATTAAATTTCCTGCTTTTCTTCATTCCATTCATCATCTAGTTCAGTATTCATTTTGATTGTATTATTACTTACTATTATTAATTAACCTGAAATTTATCCCTCAACTTTCTTTAAGAAATAAATTACTAAAATGTACCAGAGTTCCATGGATTCTAAAATTTAATTCCAATGCAAACGTCATAGAATTTCTGCCTGCTAAATAAGAAAGACGACAGACAGTCTATAAGATATTAAGAAAAACACTCTTTCTTCTGCAGCACAAGCGTACTAAGGAGCATAGAACGGCACCTCTCGACACTAATCTGTGGCAATATATGACCAATGTTATCCGATGGCAGTAAACTATCTCGTCTGCAAGCTTATTCGATTTGTGTCCTTAGATCGTCTGTTATCTCCACCGGATTTTCTCCTGGAATGGAAAGCCGACTGGATAAAAGATGAAGAAATGCTCAGCCTACAATAGAGCACTCTTGTAATTGAGTTGGAATGAAAAATGGCGCCATTCCTGTCAACCTCAAATGGACCATTGGCTATGAGTCACCGGATTTCAAAGGGAAGTTCTATTATTTAAATGAAGTAAGTGAACTGAGTTTTTGATAAAGAATTCTCAACGTGATTTGAAATTGATGAGGAGTTTTAGAAAACACTTGATAGAAAAGGAGGTGATAGTTCCTAACTGTTTGGGAAAATTTTAGTTTTCTGTATTCTGTTCGTTCTATCTTATTTCAGAAAAAATAACTTAGTAGAGCTAATTTAAGATAATTTTTCAATTTTTTGGAAAATTTCAATGAAAAATTCCTTTTTTTCCAGTATATATAATTTTTGATATATATATTGATTTGCATAAATATTTAACATTACATGATTTACTTGGTTCTGTCTGACCACGGATTATATAGAAAGACAAACATCCGTTTTACAGCCAGAAATGGAAGAATCTTTTATTTTTTAGGGATGCCAGCGTTTGCAGAAGCAGAGTCACATTCAAATGAGCGGAGTACCGCCATCAAATTTTTACTTTTCCCCCTCATTCGGATAGATTCGTCTTATCTGGACGTTTGAAAATTAATTCCATACAATCCGTGTTTGGACAGTATATACCTTGCTTCTCCGGGTATTGTCTCACTCAAGAGCAGAATTTTTAATATTGCTTGTAGTTTTGTCTTAGCCCTGGCTCAGGGGCCGTAACTTACTGCTAAATATAAGATAAGCCTTTTCATTTGTATCGATATCTTATTGTTGTATCAAAAAAAGGCGAACAACAGGTAACAAACTGATTATTACTTCGTTAATTTGCTTACATTTGCGCAGAGTACATTTCGGTATTAAACTTTTAGTGAAAAAAATGAACGCAAATAAAATTATACACACACACACACACACACAAAAAAAAAAGGAAACCAAAATGGCACCGAATAAATGAAACATACAAAATTTTTATATTCAGGGCATATAAACATGAACCGTCTGTTTTTCGTTTGAAAAACTGTACAAAATAAAATGCTTTAATTTGAATATCACTGAGTATTTCACTATAATAGAATAAAAAATTTAACCCTTCTTTAAAAATAGCCGAACATATATCGCCGGAACTACTTTCAATTTAAAACTGAAGTTATTTTCGTTAATATTTCTTTTTATAATTTTAGTAGAAAATTCAATAAAAATTGAAATGAAATCTAAATTCGATTGAAAGAAATTTTCCCCAAAGCAAAAAGGTTTAACCCAGTTACATACACGGTTCTTGAATAGAAATTGCTTCAGAGTAAATTAGACCTCTATCAATTGAAATATAAGAGAAAACAAAAAACAAAAATTATAAAAATATACGGCGAATTCTAGAAACGAAATAAAGACCGCATGTGGGAAGTCTTAGGATTAGCTGTTTTCTTTTAATGTTAGAAGGTAAACTGCTTTTCATTTTCATTGTTTTCGAAAAAAAGCTTCTTTGAAAGCAAAATGAATTGGTAATTCAAACAAAGAAAAGACGTGGTTTGAGTGAATGTGGTGTATGTCATTCTAAGTTAGTGTAAAGTAGTTAAAAGTTATGTTATACAGCTGCAATAAATAAATGAATAAATAAAAAATAAATAAACAAACAATAAAACTAAAAATAAAAGAAATAAATATAGATAAATAAATAAGTTTAAAAATAAATAAATAAAATTAATACATTTTTTAATTGAAATAAAAAAATTTAAATAAATAAATAAAATAAAGACTGGGTGCATTTTGATGTAAATCACACTTGTGCTTGTATTTTACATACAGTCAGCGCATAATTAACTTTTTCTATGATTTGTCCGTAAAGATTTCAGATTACATTTGGAGGATTCAGCGAGTCGCATGGTACGTACGGGCCACAGATTGACTACTGTTGGAATAGCTTTCATGTTTCCGAACTGATTACGTATAGTGTGATTACCTACCTACATCAATCTCATCTTTTATCTTTACTAATAATAAAGCTGAAAGTCTCTCTGTCCGGATCTCTCTCTGTCTGTCAGGATCTCTGTGACGCGCATAGCGCCTAGACCATTCGGCCGATTTTCATGAAATATGGCACAAAGTTAGTTTGTAGCATGGGGGTGTGCACCTCGAAGCGATGTTTTGAAAATTCGATTTTGTTCTTTTTCTATACCAATTTTAAGAAAAATTTTCCGAGCAAATTATCACAACGTGGAATAGTAAATTACGAAATCATCATAACGTGGAGCCGTAACATGGGTGAGCCATTTAACATAGCAAATTGGCGAGAAATTTAGCATCCATTATTTGTAATAAAAAGGCGAACCAAATGACCTTTTAGTTTTCTACTACGGGCTAAGCCGTGCGGGTGCCACTAGTGGAGAAATAAATGGGGTGTTTCCAACTGCCCCATAGTCTTTGGAACAAAAGGAAACATGATTTCATCTCTTAACAAAGGAAATGGGAAGTATCTGAAGTTGAAACATTGAAATTATATTTTCTTTGCCTTAACTTACCCATTTTTTTTTAAATGAATATATTTTAATACATTTATAAAAATTTTAATAACAGTTACTTGCAATTTGCTTAAATGACTTACATGTCTACCATTTCTCTTTTACGATGGGTTTATTAAAAATATATGCAGTCACTGCATAGATTAAAATATAGCAGAAAAGTCTAGCTGCTGGTCCAATAAGTGATAAGAAAATCGGCATTCATCATGGCCTCTCTATCATTTCGCAGGGTTTGTTTTTCAGGGTTTCCTGTTTTGAACTGTTGTTTTGAACAACAGTTCAAAACAGGAACAATTGCTGTAACTCTATATACAGTTGAACTCGGCTAATACGAAATGAAAAAAATCCATCGAATTTGTGCTTATTAACCGTTATTCGTTACAACCGTGAAGGAGTGATAATGTGAAAAAAACGACGAAATGCTTACTTATTTACTTAAAAAACATTACTACTAATACACGCATGGTAATCTAACTATTAGTACATTCAGAAAAAGTCCCTTATTTCTTGTAAAAGAATGTGTTTAGAAAATATTGAGAAAGGACGAGGATAATCGACAATCGAGGAATATGTTGTAATCCACAATGGCAGATGAACAGGTTTATCTCCGAGTAAATTGAAATGTCCACAGTTAGCAAATGAACGGAAATTTATTTTCTATGCAAAATGTTTTAATATTTTCTTCTCGATATCCAATGGGACTTCTACTACAAAACAGAATGATGAAAAATTTCTAAAAAAGAAAATTATAGTGTTCAACCACGAACATTTCAAGTAAGTTTTTGTTCGTCTTAGCCGATACTTTCAATTTAATCTACGACGTGAACGTTTTAATGTAATTAGATAGCAAACCAAACTTAACAAACAAAATTTTCATTTTAGCCGTGATTTCGTATTAACGTGATCGTAGTAAGAAAGTTCAACTGTATTTTAGTTATTCTCTTTTTTTTTCGCCCTTTCGCTACTGGTGCACTTAACAGGGAAACTAAAGAGGAACCCGAATCTGTGCTTAACTCTAATAGTCAAGTTTTACCTTACACCACTATCATTCCAACCTGGCCAATAAGAAAAATGCGATTAAAAATAAATATCGTTTATGGAAAGATATTTTAATTAGTTTCTTTAGCAAGTTTTAATTTTAAGCTCAGCAGCTTTTTTACACAAAATATGACTTTAAATGTGTTTTACAATCAATATTTGTGACACATTTGAAACTATTTTGAGTAGAAGTTTTATGAGTTATAGATTTGTTTATCACATTTTTCAAAAAGTATGCTACTCAAAATTTCAGTACAAAATACTGTAAATAAATAGATCTTAAATTTAAGAATTAAATGAAGGGTATAAAGAAAGAATGTTAAACAAATGAATATTTTTTTCTGTGAGCGTATCGTAGAAAACTAGTTTATTGTTTAACTTTTTCAAAATATAGTGTTCATGATTTATCCAAAAAAAAAAAAAAAAAAATTCATATGAACTTTAAATTGAGCTTCAAAAGTCTGAGAACTTTTTTGTAAAATAAATGCTCTACCTAATCTGAATTCAGTATTGAGTTTTTGCCTTATATTCTTCTTGTTAGATTCAGAAAATTAAATAATTTATTGAATTAATAGTATTAATTTTAAAATTAACAATAGTACAAACGACTGTTGCTCTTAATAATAACTAAAAAATATTAATAGTTATTCATGAAATATACCACCAGCTCATTCGATTCCAGCCGAGGACTGCAGTTTTGTGCATATTAGCACTCATCAGCCCGGAATAGGAAGTGAATGAGCTGGAGGTGCAAAACATATTAAGCAAGCCAAGAGTGCAAAAACAAACTGGTAACTAATACAGAGTTAGCGCAGACCAGACGAGTGACCGAACCATTGCTTCGGTCACTCGTCTGGTCAGTGCTAATTCTGTATTGCTACAAGTTTGTTTGGCACTCGTGGCTTCCTTAAGAGGTTTTCCACCACCACCTCAGTCACTTCCTATACCGGGCTGATGAGTGCTAATCTGCACGAAACTGCAGTCCTCGGCTGGAATTGGCTGAGCTGGCGATGTATTTCATGTATTTCTGTCTTAGTCCCGGCTATAGGGCGGTAACTTACTGAACTAATAGCTATTGTTATGATTATTTGATTATTATTTCAGTTTGCGTAAATGGAAAGGAAATAGATAAAGTTGACTTTATTTATCTTGGGGCATATATTACAGCTGAGGGAGGTACAAATAATGATTATTGATAAGAATTAAAAAAGCTCAATGTACCTTCAAATCTTTATATAAAATGTGGAAATCTAACAACATGCACACAAAACTCAAAATACAAATTCCAACTCAACAGTCCTACTTTATGGCAGCAATACATGGAAGCTAACTAGACAGCAATAAAAAGAGTTTGATGCTTTTCAAACTAAAAGCCTTAGAAAAATTTTAAACATATACTGGCCAAATAAAATATCTAATTCAGACCTGTACAAACGTACAAATTGCAAGCCAATAAACACACTGATAAAAAAAGCACAGATGGTCATGGATAGGACATGTTCTCAGAATGCAGGCAATAGACCCTACAAGAACTGCTCTCACGTGGACCCCTGATGGCAAGAGAAAACGCGGGCGTTCAAAACTAACCTGGCGTCAAATGGCCCTACAAGAAAGAAATGCCTTTGGTGGGCCAAGTTGAGGGAGTGCCAGAGAGACGGCATTAAACCGATCGGGATGGAATGCCACCTTAGAGGCCTCATGCGTCACTAGGCGTTAAGAAAATCAAGTCAAGTCATGATTATTATCATTATTGAAGACTAGTAGCTTAGTGGTAGCACTTCGCGCTTCCGCACCGCGTACCTGTGTTCGATTCTCGGGTCGGGTATGGTCGACTCAACCTTTCATCCCTTTAGTGGGTTGATAAAATGAGTACCAAGCGTGCTTTGGAACTAAACCCTAGGGGTTCTGTGTTTCCTGATCACCTAACTGGAACATCTGCTCTTGCGCCTTAGAGCCCTCGGTTTCGTAAACTGAGATGGGCACACTTGGCCTTGGCCCCCGTGGGTTGTTGCACCACTGAGTTTAGTTTTTAAATTATTTTTAATAATACAGAACTTTAACAAAAAGTACTAGTTTAAATTACTGTCGATACTAATTTGTAATCATTTCAATAGTAATTACTATTTCAATTAGAAAATAGTTATAATTATTTCTAGTAAATGGTAAAAATATTTTAACTGTTCGTAATAACAATTGCAAATAATTTTAAATGACTAATTATAGAAACTAATTAGAAATGAATTATAGTGAGGTTTATTATAATCAATGTCATTTTTGACTAAAAAAATTTTTCCAAAATGAAAAAGAAAAAGAAAGAAAGGGCTACATACAGAAAGGTAGAGAGAAAGAAATAATATCACCATTCGAAAGAAAACAATTTGATTCAGAACTAGTAATCAACAACGTTTTGACGCACAAAGTTAGCAGATTACTGCATACACGTGTTTCGAGGTTTCAGGGAACCTCTTTTTCACCGCAAATAGAGAGCTTTTGGATGAAAAGACATCCGATAAAAGCAACGAGAATGAACAGTAGACAGTTTAAATAGCAAAAATAGCCAATTAACAAAATAAACGTACCGGATGTCTTTTCATTCAAAAGCTCAATGTATTTGCATTGAAAAAGAGGTTCCTTGAAACCTCGGAACACGTGTATACATGCAGAAATCTGCTAATTTTCTGCGTCAAAAAAATGTCGATTACCAGTTACCTTTCCGCACAAATGTGTTTATTTATTTCTCATTAGATTTAGTTTTGTTTACTAGCTATCATAATTCAGTAGGAATTTTTTTTTGTTTGATCGGTGTTAAATTTTTAAATTTTAGGTGATAGAACGGGACTTTAAAAATAAATATAGGCTAGCAGCAGAAATTTTGAAATGGATAATAGTACTATGTTTACAATTGATAACAATTTGTAGTGTATATAGGTCGTAGTTATTATGTCCATCATTAACACTGAAATTTAGCGATAGATATTGAGGGGAAAAACTATTAATAATAATACATAGCAATTTTAATAGTAATTAATATTACTATGAAATAGTAATGATCATTTTTATAAAGTGATAATGCATCTAGTATAGGAATAATAATAATTGATACCGTTACAACAACTAAGTAGTAAGTGAAATTAATTTAAAATGAACAGCAATAATAATTTATTTAAAATTAATAGTTAGCAGTATCCTTTATTATCATTTTCAATGACAAATTGCGCTTGAAAAAAAAATAGAGAAACAGAGAAAGACAAATAATATCATCTTTCGAAGAGAATGCTCGTTGGTTTTGTTTTCTTGTTTCCTGAATCTTATATATAATCTTGATAAAACTTTGTTTGCTTTATCAGAGTTGGTATGAGAGGCACCAGAATCTGGCATGCATTACACCAATACTAATTTGAAGGAGTATTTGGATCTAACAGCGAAGTCCATCAGACCGATTGATGCCGTTGTTTCGATTTGATGAACAGGAGCACCAAAATAACTTGTTTTTCCGGGGCGTATATATAATCGCGAAATGATATGATAGATAGTAAAGTACTGTCATTTATTTCACATCTTCGGCTACTGAAAGATATAAAAACATACCACGTGCTTAAAGGAAATATATAAATATCTTTGAGCAGAAAAATAAAAGATCTAACAACATTAATTCGCAAAGTTGCAGAAAGTTGCGTTGTTTATTGCTCATTAATTATTTTCCCCCGAGAAATAAATGCATAAAAAATGAAGGGCTAAGGGGAAGAGTGATCGTAGTCCATCATGCGCAAATTTTCCTCAGTGCGTTTTTAAGCTTGAAACCTCGAATCTTTTCCGAGTTAGCCTCGTTCTTCCCTGTTAAAACTCACTCACAATGATGATTCTTGCCTGAATAATGTTTCTTTTAAATACTGTCTGTAATAATCTACGTGTTCCCATAGGTTAACCAGAGTTTTTAGAAAAATAGCCTTTGATCGTTCTTCCCCGTAGCAATTCAATTAATAAAATAACATAAGTAACAAATACGCAAATAATCCTAACCAAATAAAATGAATCAGTACAAATAGAGAACGAAGTTTTTTTACGTAAAAAAAAAATAAAAAAAAAATAAAAAAATAAAATAAAAAAACAATGCTTGAAATCAGCTTGATATGAGACGTGCATCAAATTGTATGCTTTAATGAAAGTACTAACATTAGGCTTGATTTGGCTTGCCAGATTTCTGAAATGTTCAACCGGGACACCGGAATGACACCCCCTTCCCTTGTCACCCTTCCCCTTTTGTCTTGTAGTAAAAATCTTCAGATGCTAATTCGATATTTACAGTGCTGATAAAAAAAATTGCATCACCCTCGCATTTTCAAAACAATGGGATTATGCGAGAAGTTTTGGTCGACCGATTAACGATGAATGCATGTGAAATTCTGCAAAATTTATGAAATAAACATTTAACAGCAGGAATCCGATACTTGTTTACGTAGATCGGGGTTGTTTCCGGGCCAAGGCAAACTGCTGACCCCATGCTCATTTTTCCATTTCTGAACCTGCGTGTGAGTTTAGAGAAAAAAACTTACTTAACCCCATGTCAATTTAAGTCTAATGGCAGGATAAAGGTTTTTAAATTGTTACTTACCAGTCTTGCCCTATGTCACGGAGCAGAATCATCAACGTTTGGAACTAAAGTTAAAACGATCCCAGAAGCAATTTTTCCTCCAAAATGCCAATATACACCTGAGCGTTTACTGTTCCTTGCACAAAGTGAAGCCCACCAACTCCTTGATCAGAAATACATCCCCAAATCATCTGGGATACGGGATGCTTGACTGTGTGTTGAAAGCAGTCGGGATGATATTCCTCTCCCTTGCGGCGCGGGTGATGCAATTGCTTTCACCACCACTGTATTTTACTTTTAATGTTACAAATGACAGTAATTATCCAAAATAATCCTTCACAGTTAATCATTTTTAGACTTTTTTGGTCATCTCTAATCAAATTTATCTTTAAACGGGACATAAAGTAAACCGGTCGGGACATCGGAATTTTGTCTGAAAACCGGGACGTTCGGCTAGCCAAGGCTCAATGCAATAGATAAATATAAGCAAAATAACTTTAAAAATTATCTTGATCTAGATTTATTTTTTTGTTTGTTTCTTAGATTGTTACAGAAAGTGAAATGTTTCCTTGAAGAAATTATTAAACACTAAGCGTTGTATACTCGTAAAGGATGAAAGATTTAGCTACAAAATTCAATACCTTCATATGAAAAGGAGTCTGAGGGAAAATAATTGTTGTTTAGTTAAAAATAATAACTAAATGAGCTTGATATTTAGTAAAAATCAAACCCTTTGCTAAATAAAGTGTTGTGCAAAGGGTTTGATTTTTACTTCCTTTTACATTGTAATGGAAGTACTGTATTCGCGAAAATTTTTTGACCCAAAAATAGGCCTTAATTTCCATTTTGCTCCCCCCCCCCCCGAATGAATAATGATTTTTTTTTTCAACCCGACCACACGTGGATATATGCCTAAGAACGTATGGACACCCGAAATATCCATTTGGACGATCCCCGAATTAATTACAACGAGTTTTTGCGTGACTGCTGTATGTACGTATGTATGTACGTTTGTGCGTAAGTGAGTATGTATCTCGCATAACTTAAGCACGGTATGTCCTAGAAAGTTGAAATTTGGTACGTAGACTCCTAGTGGGGTCTAGTTGTGCACCTCTCCTTTTGTTTGCCTTCGGGTGTTTTTAAAGAGGTCTTTTGCACCTTTTTGGGGGAAAATCTTTGTTAATTTCGCTTTAACCTCAAGTTGTGCCACTTTTTAACGGACACTTGGCAATATAACGCCAGTCTTTTGGTCGCCAAGTTTTGTCGCCAAATTGGAGCTAAATTTGGTGATTTTTTTAAAAATCTGGTTTCAATTTGACCACTGTTGGTGATATTTAGAGAGTTAACAATTGAACCACATTAAAATTGCCAATAATGGAGAAATAACATTAAATTGGTGTAAAAGGAAGTCATGTGATGCAGACATCAGTTCGTTTCTGCTTCTTTTATGTTATTTTATGTTATCAAATGTTGACGATTACTTGTGTATTTGATCAAATTTTAAATCTTTGCAAACTGAATTCTTTTAGGTATATTTCCCATACTTTACATTCTGCATGAACATTGTGTTCTGTGTTTGTTGACTCGAAAAATGTATTTTCTTAAATGACGTTTCAATTATTTATTATTTTTTGAAGTATGATAACCGAAATATTTTCAAAAGAAGTAATGATTTTTAAACAAATCTGTACATTGTAAAAAAAAAAAGGGAAAGAGAACACGTGGCTGGAATTTTCGAATGTGAACTGCTTATGAGTTCCTGTGAAAATATTTAGTGATTACACGTGTTTAATCAAAATTCCAGCGGAAAAAAATCATTCATAGCATTTACATGATTTAATTTATCAGAAAAGACACTTTCTACCGGTTTTAACAGATAATATAATATCTTTACAAAATAGTTTAAACTTTTCACCGTAATTTCAAAATTTGTTTTGCAGATAAACGATTAGAGAAAAGACACAATGAATTTCATCTTTGTTACTGAGAAACCTTCATTCGAAACTCTCATTATTTGCATAAACGATTTTATTATTACAAATAATTATTGCCAACTTAATCATTACTATCATTTACTTTTGTTTCGGACAACAATTAAAGAGCTCCTCCCAACAAAACTGATACCAGAACAGAGTAAGTATAATAAAGGCTTTCAAAAACTAAGAAGGGCAAGAAAAAAAAATTCAATTAAACATAAAGCAAATCCAGTTGGGATAACGCGAAAATATAATTCTTTATATGCAATTTGGGTAATGCTAAAATAAAATTTTTCAAGTACCTACTTTCGCTTTACTTTATTTTTTATTCTTGTTTAAGGATTTTTTAAAATCCTTATTTCAAATTTCTAGCTAACGTTAGAGTGAAAGATAAGTTTTTGATCAAACAACAATCATTATGCAGGTTTCAAACTATTCTGGTTTGTTAGATTTTTTCGTTTCAAAAAGTATTGTAATTTAGGGACATCTCGAAACCGAAGTATCTTGAAGTTTTTTAGAAGATCCCTCTGAAAGAAAGTGTGCACTCTAGTGCCTCGTAAAAAAACTACTGTATTGGATTAACCAAAGAGTATTGTGTATCATCGTTAGCTGAAGCTCTTGAAAATTCAGAGATTGAGCAAAAGAAAAGAAGTATTAAAAGTCCATCAAGTTCTTCAAGTTTACAAATTTTGAATTATACGATTGACATTGATAACGATAGGAAATGTAGACAAGGACTTAGGTCTTTGGCAATCTCCAAGAAACTGCCTAGTAAAATCAGACATTCAGAAACATGGTTGTGAGCACAAAACTAGTTAGCTAAAGGGCCGTTTTACCATCATTTAGATAAATGTGTAATTTCAGGAGAGTTCTACAGTAGGTATTGAGGAGATCTTGACACATTTAAATTATCCCTGATTTTTATATATTTTATGTCATACCTAAGCATAATACTACGTCTTATTACTTAATTATTACTGTAATGTCTTTAATTTTTTGTAAATGGAACATTTTTTTTAAATGTTTCCTCTTATGTGGGGTATCCTGACTTACCCTAAAATAAGATATTTCTTCTTTGTTCCATGGAATATATATGCTTTTATTGGAACATAAGTTTCAATGGAATAAGTTAATTGTAACGAGTTCCTCATAGGTCTAAAAAGGGTAATTATTTGTAACCACCTTGTACTTCCTTTTTTAACCCCCGACACACAAATGAAGGGGGTCATAAGTTTGACGTGTCTGTGGCACTCTAGCGCCTAAACGGATGGACCGATTTTGAAATTTTTTTTTGTTCAAAATGACAATTAATCGAGAGTGTTCTTAACTAGGTTGCATCTTTGGGTGACATTAATTAACGAAGACATTAATTAAAAACCTTTAAGAGGTTTTTCGGGATTTTTGCAGTGAAAACATATTTAAAAATTTTTAAATTGAGTACCAAAATCAAGAATTTTTTTTTCTACGTCTGACAGAATGTGTTTGTTACTTCTCTTTTACGTAGAATTCGAACTAGAATGTTTTTTTTTTTATAAAAAGCAGATTTTAAATACGGTTAAAGCCTTTATTCATGCGATTGGTAACCGAATTCATCGTTAGAAGACAAGGAAATTAAACGCAATGATTTAAAAATTTTCTCTGTTGCCAGTTTCTATTTGTTAACAAACTTTTAATTGATTTTAATAGTATAAGGCTTTTAAAAGGATTTTAAATTTTCCCTCTTGATTCTACACTTATGACTCAGTTGTGGATTTTTAAAAATTTTATTTTTAGTAACTTGTCGTTTTTGTTATTTTATGATGCGTGGACCAGTTGAAATAATCTCAAAAACCCAGATTTTTAATGCTACAATTGCATCACTTGTTTCGGAACCAACCTGCTTAACTCATCTTTCATTCAGAAGCCTAAACGTTTGAAACATGCACCAGAACGACAAATAGCCTTCTTCAGTTAGCAGGAAATCCCCAATCAAGATAAGTACCTAATAGTGAATCACCTTAAATGACATCAAATATCGCGATCAATTTCGTATGGAATTGGATATTATAGATCAAATATGAATTAGTGAAGTCCCAGAAAGGAACCGTCAGAATTATGTGCTAGAAACTACAAAAATGCGTCCGCTAGTGCTAGGAATGTTTCATTGCATTCCTTCTAATAATTGTTGTGTGCAGTGTTGTGCACCTTAAATTCCTCTCACACTGGAGAAACATTCTTCGTAGCTCAAAAGAAATGCTTTGCGATGACAATTAAATAACTTATCGAAATGAATCGATATTTCTCCGGAGTAAGACATTGTATGAGAGTGATTTTTGTTAAAAAAAAAAGCATTTTCGGAGCTTTTGTCAATGACTTCATAGTGTGTTTCTTTCGGGTCACTGAATCAATTTCAGAAGTATATAGAAGTATAATATTTTTAATGGTTTTATTAAATGTGATATTTGATACAATGTTATTTTTTGTTATAATGAAAATAATATGAATTTTTATAACAATTGCTATAATACTGTTTGTGAATTTAGGGCTGCGAATTTTTTACGAAATCGGAGATAAATATTGCAAGCTTTTAATGTACTTCTTTTTGTGTATGCAGGGGTGCCCTCCCCTAAGAGCAAGGGCGCACCCCCTCACCCTAAATAACGAGATGACCTGCCCTCAAAAACAAGAGCCCCCCCCCCCCCGAATAAGAAAAATGCCCCTTAAAACACACCACCAAAAAATTTCGATGTCACAATCTGCGCCGTGACCGCTCCCTAGGGGGGCGCCCCTGGTTTAGGTATAATTTGAGCTATAAGCTGAGGCTTAAACTTTTGAAGTACGTATGCGTATTTCCCATCGTTTTTTTTTTTCAAGATCTTGTTCTTTATAAAATCTATAAAAAAAGTTGTAGAGAATCTTAAGCAAATCTTATGCAGTGATTGTGAAAATGCGTAAAACTAAAATGGAATCCTTTGGGAAAACACATAGAACGAAATAAGGTAGAACTCTTATACATGCAAAAGCTCAGATGATTGGAATACAATCTAGGGATGAAGATGATAATTTAACTTGTAGATTATTACATCTTTTACTATTAATAAATATAAAGCGGTAAAAATAATTCGAACAAAACATTACAAATGGAACTTAAAGAAAAAAAAATTGTAATGGACAGCACCGTGACAAACAGAAGTTCTCCTTTGTTCGCAATTAATATCGTCGGAAACTTGAATGTTCAATAGATTGAGTTCGCTCGAACAATTAGAGGTTTGCTGTAAAGTACTTCATTAAGGAAATTTCAAGCATTGAGATAGTAGCTGCTCTAACTTAAACTTGAAATGGACTACTTAGTTATTAGCAATTCTTTTTGCAATATTTTGCTCTAAGGAGCAACGCAAAGTTAAATATACACTTTCTAGTCTTTTTAGTATATTGTTTGTGTCTAAAGAGCAGAATAAAACGCTTGTCAAATTTTCAGAAAGTACTAAATATTATTTACTGCAAAATTTCACTCTAACTTTAGCACGTGATCTACTATAAAATCCAAATTCCCCAACTAGAATGGTGGTGGATAGCTTCACGGAGTCCTTAAATGGTAAAAGTAAAAGTACAGTAAAAGTTAAGAAAAGAAAATAAATTTGGAAAATGAGTAAAAAACATATTGTGTAAATATAAAATTAATCATTTTACTAGTAAATAAAAACCGAAGCATGAAAGAATGAAACACTGAATGCGAAAAGCTAAGACATAGTATGCCACATTGAAAAAAAAAAAAACAACAACTTCTTTATTCTATTCCCTGAACTCAAATATTTACATTCATAAAAATGAATCTATCAAACTCATAAGGCAGAGAAGTTTGGTAACACTCTCTTTCTCAAATAATGGAAGAAAAAAAACCCCCTTATTTTGAAAAATTCTTTTATAGACGTCGGTTTAAACAGGGTTTTATTGCATCAATGGAAAAAAAAAACTAAATAAGAACTAATTAATTGAAATAGTTCTGTTAAATGAGTGACACTATTTTCATGTTTTAAAAACTTTTTTGATGCAAGTAATAGTTTACAAATTACCATACAATCTCAACAAGATCCATATCACAGTAGACGTCTGCTCTATAGGAATAATCAAAAAATACTTTTGCGAGAAAAAAACTACGTTCAACAAATTTTATCTAATTTATGCATGACTAATAGTTAAAACACATAAAAACTATCTATTGAGCATAGAAACAATACTTAATTTCACACCAGTCAATCACAAACCCTCCTCATTCTCCGTGATTTTTCCAAACGGATATATAGTCTTAAAAACAATAAGGTAACATACTGTTAAGTCTTACGATTCACATTATCCAAACAGATATGAAGTCATAAAAATAGTATGATAACAGATTGTTTATTCCTCTATTACGACTCACATTTTCCAAACAGGTATGTAGTCGCAAAAATAGTATAGTAACACATTTTTAGTCCTGTAGTATGACCCACATTTTAAATCACAATTCCATAATTCACATTCCTTCAGGCAAAAAAAAAAAAAAAAAAAAAAACTTATGATGAAACTTATTGGTGCTGCTTGAAGAGTTGGGATTACCGCATAATTATTTATTGCACTTGAAGTTAAAAAAAATAACGATATTTTAAATTTGGTCAGTGATTTTAAAATACAGAATTATTAATAACTAAAAAATCGCCAGTCAAGGTATGACGGGAGAAAATTTGTTTCTACATTGGAACGAAGCAATTGCCTCTTTGGTGATATCTTAACAGTTTAAATTCATTGTTGACCACTTTTTCGTTACTTCATTCTCCTGAAATAACAGTCTTACCAATGAAACAGTTAAGTTACCGAATTCAGTTCAGCCTTGTCAAAATAAAGCATTTCCCTGCATGTCAAACATTACCAAAAAATATTATCAAACTATCATGCTATGGTGTGAGTTTCGTTGTTGATGACGTCAAGAGCATATTTGATCAGTGAATTCGCTATTACATGCATGAGGAAAATAAGAAGAATTTTTTTTAAATAAAATATATTGAGTTATGTGTATTGATAACAATACAATTTACTACAGCATTCTTAGATCAAATGGTTTTATTCAGCTTAAATGATTTCTTTACACAACTCCCTCAACCAACTATTGTAAATTGCATTCCCATCCAAGTGTAAACACCCTTATTCTCGTATATAACTATTATAATTCCCAGCAAAGTTCTCTTTCCTGAGATGTATTACGGTATTACCATCCCACTGCTGTCAGCGGCAGATAAGAGGCGACAGCCCTTAGTTTTCCTTCTTCCAACCGCCTTTTATTTTTCTTCTTCTTTGATCTTTGTTTCTCTTTTGTTTAGTTTTGTGTTATTTTTCTTGTAGTGGCGACAAGAATGACCAGCAGGTCGGTCCTTCCTCAAACCGCGATTATTTTTACGCACTGGAATCTTTGCTGTCACGTTGCTCTCCGAGGGTGGAGTGGGGGTGGACTGGAGATCAAGAGTCAACCGCCCGGACTGCCCCTAACATAGCTAGGAGGGGTCGTTCCTAGGTTGCTTTTCTGCTTGTTTATAGCACATAATAAGGTGTGAGAGAGGCGACTCGTTGGGGTGAAAATAATCGTCAAAACGAAAATATTAAGTGTTTGTGGTCAGCGCATGTATTTTCAATTATTTTAATCGACAGCACTATTTTGACAGATATCTGTGTTACCAGTATGCTGAGATTAAAAAATGGTGGAGACCAAGTTGCAAACTTTTGAAACGAAACTATTTCGTTACCAACTTCAAACAATGAACTTCTAACTTGATAAACGTTGGCAATTTATTTGACGTTAGTAAAATTACATTACTACTAAACAACGAGCATTCAACTTGAGTTACGACACATTTTCACTACTTATCTTCCCTAAAGGTTCCTTTTTCAGGGATTTCATTTTGAACAATTTCCAGAGGAGAATACTTGAATTCCCCACTCAATAACAATATAGAAGGTTCCCTAAAATTGCGTTTTTGGTGCGTCAATGTCAAAATCACAGTGTCGCTCCTCCCCGAATAAATGGTGAATAGTTTTATCGGCACATCCGCAATTGCTTATGTGTACAAACGTATGGACAACTATCCATTTTTACCATCTTCGAGTTATTTATCACGAGGTTTTCCGAAATGTCTGTAAGTACGTACGTACGTAAATATGAACTTATAAGAACGGTCTAGCAAACAAGGTTAAATTTTATATGTAGATATTAAGCAAAGAATAGTTGTGCATCTCCATTTTTTACTGCATTCTGATGTTCCGAAAGGTTTGTTTACCGCTTCTTAGGGCAAATTGGTGCTGCATTTGATGTGAACTAAAAGAGTTCATTGGCTTCCACTTGACGATATGTCGCCAAGTATTTGTCGCCAATTTTGGAATATATCGCCTAGTTAGCGACAAAATTAGTGTTTCGAATCCGATGTCAGTTTGGTGCAATTAGCAATATTTTGCCGGGTACCCATTAATAAACGTCAAAATTGTCGATGTTTGAAAAACTAACCCAATAAAAGTTAATCTGTAAAAGTTTATTGGTAAAATTTGATATTTGTAACTTTCAAAGTCGGACGCTAAAAAAAAACATCCTCCTTCTATACATTTTAAAGTACATTTCTCTATGATTACCCACAAAAGTTTTTCATTTGAGAAGTGTACAAACCGCGCACATGAATACACGCGCCCATTTATTTCGAATCATTAAAAAATATCGATTATTTAAAAGAAGTTAAAGGAAGTAGAGTGGGGTCTGGGTCAGATTTTTATCGCTAATACTACAAACAATACAATAATACTAATAATACTAATAAACAAAACTAATTGCCAATGTTTAAAATTAAGAATACGAAACAGAAATTTACACCTGAATTATTTTTCATTTCCCTAGCAAAATCGTTTTTTTCTGTAATAAATTAAGCTCTTTAGTGTAACTGAATCAGGCTAGCCAGTCATTCAACCACTGTTAAGTGGTTGATAAGATAAGTATTCGGTTTTGGTTTTCATCTATCCACATATACATATTTTAATATATACATTATATATACGTTCAGAACAACCTTAACCGTTTGATTTTGCTGTAAATATATAATTTCCAGTGCTTTTAGAACTAGTTCTAACGAAGCTTCTAGCGAATCCACATGGACAGATTACCCCATAAAGAGTTCAGGGCACAAAACGTCTCATTACCGCGGGTTATTTTTATTTATTTTTTATTTTTATTTATTATTATTTTATTTATTTATTTTTTATTTTTATTTATTATTATTTTATTTATTTATTTTTATTTTTATTTATTATTATTTTATTTATTAATTTTTATTTTTATTTATTATTATTATTTTTATTTATTTTTTTAAATAGTATATTTTTTATGTTTCTTCTATAAGTATTACTTAATCTCAATGTTGTTTCATTTGTGACTAGTGATACCCGCGCGGCTTCGCCCGTAGTAGAAAATTAAAAGGTTAATTGTTGAACAAATTTGAAAATATTTTTGTAGCATAGATATTTCACCAAAAGTTCTTCCCAATGAAATTTGTCCGCAGCCAAATTCGCTCTTTCTTATCTGAGACATTCAGATCTAGAGTGAATAAAGTCCATTTCGACTTAATCCATTTTAGCTCTAAATGCCTCTTATATGAGCCTTGCATTCGGTGCCGAAATCTACTACGTTCGGGGCTGAATCGGATCAAGTCGAAATGGATTAAGCCCCTTTAGCAAAAATGCCTCATTTTATATTTAGTTTTCTTAGTACATTCAAATGTAACTCTTTTGAACTGCTGAAAATTTAACGAATTTTTTAAAATCATAAACTGATATGGAATAAGGTATTTGAACAAAAAGTTGTTCAAATCAAATTATTCTCGCAAAAGTTATTAGGGAATCGACAGATGCACAGGAAGAATAACTAATACATGCCCCTCCTCATCATTCAATTTGCCTCATAAGTGATTTTTTAGAGATATTCTTACTACATGCTAAGCTTTCTTTCAAGGGTATTTTCCTATTTTTTTTCAGCAGAACTCTAACACTAAAAAAGAGCAATTTTATTGTTATGTAAATACATACAATTTATTTAAATTGTTTCTTGTTTACTAGTTTGCTTGAATTTGTTGTTGGTTATCGCCACCAAAGAGTTTTTTGCACCATAAATGCACTTTTAACAAAACAGAACCTTATAGTTATACATACATACATACATACACACACACACACACACACACATATATATATATATATATATATACATATATATACATATATATATATATATATATATATATATATATATATATATATATATATATATATATATATATATATATGTACAGGTATCAAAATAATGGAAACACCTGTGAATAAAAGTGACATTTTTGAATGTGTTTCGCAAGTAATAAAGAATAAAACTAGATACGAATTTTTTGAGCAATCACGATTGCTTATTGCTTTCATTTGACTGTTTTGAATTCCTATAATTTTATTTCCCCACCAGCACCCTCTGCAGCACCGCTGTCGACCGGCCGACTCACGATGCTGCTCCTCTAGTGAAAACCGTCTCCAGGTTGCGTCCATGTCCTACACTTACACGCATACATACACGCACGTACAAACAAGCACAAACACACACATACACAAACACATACACACACACGCATACATACAGACACCTACACATTCACACACACCTACACACAACTACCCAGACACTCATGCCTGCACACAGACACAAAAACATATGCCTACACACATACACTTCCCCCCACACACAAACACTCATACACACAACTGCAAACACACTCATGCCTGCACACAGACACAAACACATATGCCTACACACATACACATACCCCCTACACGCAAACACACATACCCTCCCTTACATAAACACAGACGCCTACATACACACACACACTCGTGATTGCGAAAAACATAATTTGAACTCAAGAGATCAAAATTCAAAATTTTTTTTGTTTTTCTTTTTATTATAAATAGCAATGTACACATTCTGGTATCATATGGTGGCTTAATTGAAGTCCTGGAAGGCTTGGATGTCGGACCTCTCAAATTTTAAAAGAGGCCAAATTGCTGGAGCGCGTCTAGCTGGAGCAAATGTAAATGAAACATCTCAACTTTTTGACGTTTCTAGATTCGCAATATCTAAAGTCATGTCAGTATACACACAATGCGGTAAGACAAGCTCCGACAAAGCAAAATAGTGGGCGAAAAGATAAGCAAAGTGAAAGAAACCTACGGGTATTGATATGGATTGTAATGCCTGAAAAGGGAACAATAGCAGCAAAAGTGACAACAGAACTCAATCATTATCTGGATTCACCAGTGTGAGTGATTACAGTCAGACGGCACCTTTATTAACAGAACATTTACGACAGAGTATCGATTCCCAACACTCTTCTCACAGAGTGTTTCCATTATTTTGATAAATACCTGTACATATTTGCAAAATACAATAGTACTGAAAAACAGCAGCTGGAAATTGCTTCAATCAATCGCTTCAAGTAGATCCATATAACGTGGATCGTGATATTTTAGATATTCTCAACATCAATGAATAAAAACGTTACATTTGAAAAGTGATAATTGAATATTTAAATTCGAAAATCAGACTTTACTTTTCGTTCAGAGTAGAAGTGCAACCGTTAAAAACGAGACATATGTTTTGGGCACTTTCGTGTGCAATTTTTTTTACAGATATCCTTCTCCAACTTTCCCTCCCTATTCCAATAAAAACCACCACTCCACGAATATTCCCGCGACACCCGCATTCGGTCGTCATATCAACACAACCCCTCCAGGAAAATTCAACCTCTGATGATGTGTTTAGAGGAGGTGAATCATCGACCCTCGTCCGGTGGACGCCAGTCCCCCCCCCAATGGGGGGCATGGGGAGGGACAGCCGGGGCAGCCAAGCGTGACAGCGGCGACACGGACTAGCCGCATGTTCTTCCGACTCACTGCAGCCTCTATCATCCCTTGCGGACGGAGGATGCAAGTGCTTGCTCTCCCGCATCCCTCCCGTTCCTTATCAGCGGCTTCACACGCGCACGGAGGTAGAGAGAGAGAGAGAGGATTGGGAGGCGTGGGGGGGGGGAGAAAGAAGCATCTATGGTCTCCACCATCCTGTCGCGAAGTGTGAGAAGAAGATGGATAGAAAGAAGGAAGGGTTCTTTCTTTCACTTTTGCAGTGATTTTTTTTTATCCCTTCCTCTCTCTCTCTCTTGAGTTATTTTTCCTGTGTTATGTGTATAACGTAACGCATCGTTTCGGTTGTTTTCATACTCGTGATGAAAGATGGATGATGTGTTGGCAAATGTTTTTACTTCAAAAAAAAAATGACTGATCACATCGACTAACTCTTCTTTTACGTCTTTCTTTTTTATATTTTTTCAGTGAGAAAAAGTGCAGAATCATAGTTCACACTGTTTTTATCACGTTTTCCATGTAATAAGTCAGGTAAGTTAGCCAAATAAGGCCACCCTAAGGTTCAGGGCCTAATATCTCGCTCATTTACAGCACCAAGGTTTGTACATTCATCAAATGCCTTTAAAAAAAAAAGTATCTCTCTAAAAAGCTGTTTATGTTTGACACTAGTTTTTCAAACATTAGCAAATTTGACTTTATTAGAAACAGGGGTCTCTAATAGGACTAACTCTAGAAAAACGTCAAAAAGAACTGTCAAACAAAAAAATGAAGCATTCCTTATTGCTAGCATAAAAATACACTAAACTACAGTTGATAAACTAAAAAACACTGACAAAAATTCCACATTTATGCTTCAATGGAAAGAAGAGAAACCAAATGTCGCATTCATGACACTGATAAGTCGTTATTTAATTTGAATTATGTTCAGCAAATTGACTTTATTAGGAACAGGGGTCTCTAATGAGACCAACTCTAGAAAAACGAGAAAAAGAACCGTTTAACTAAAAATAATGAAGCATTCTTTATTGTCAACATAAAGAATGCATTAAACTACATTTGATGAACTGAAAAACAATGTCAAAAATTCCATATTTATACTTCAATGGAAAGCAGGAAAACCATTTGTCGCATTCGTGGCACTGATAAGTCGTTATTTTGTCTAAATTATTTTTGGCAGCAATTTATCAAAAAATTGCATATTGACTTGATTAGGAACAGTGGTCTCTAATAAGACCAACTCTATAAAAACGCCAAAAAGAACTGTTTAAATTAAAAAAAAAGAAGCATTCTTTACTGTCAACATAAAAATACCTTAAACTTTATTTGATGAACCCAAAAACACTGCCGAAATTTCCGTATTTATACTTCAATGGAAAGGAGAAATCCAATTCTTGCATTCGGGGCACTGATAAGTCGTTATTTTCTGTGTTTGTTCATACCTGGTCACAGTTCATGCGCTTATGAGGCAGTGAGAAGCAAAGGGATGCAAGTCGCAAAATTATAAATTTGGAGATAACCATTACAAATGGTAGGTAACCTCTCCTCTGACTTTGGGAAAGAGATGGTACTAGTAGCCCTGATGGGTGCTGATATACAGCAATTGATTTAGAAAAACTTCTCAATGAAAGTCTCCCTAGGAGCCAATCTTTTAAACGCGTTTTACTCAGAACTTGAAAATGTCCACTTACATCCCTTTGCTTCTCACTACCTCATATGGGCAGCATATGTAGCATTAGATCACATCCTCCACTCAACATATTGGTCAAAACAAAGTTTAGAGTGAATTAAGATCAGGCAATTTCGACAAGACTCTTTTTTCACAACGGTTGCTGCACTTTTGCCCGTTGATAACAAACAGCATGTTGATGACTCATTATGATCAGTTAAACTTTCTAATTAGGCTTTTCTTCACGATTTAACAACGTTTGGCTATCCTACATAGAAAAAAATGGGGCTTGGTCTTGTTAATCTCATGACCTTATTTGATGCACCTACCTTATCATGACTCTTGACGAAATTTTTAAAAAGCGAAATTAGATCGATAAATGCTTTATATATTATATATAATTCATTTTATAAGACATTGAATACGTTACATATGATTCGGAAAAAAGCTAAAATCTTGTGAGTTAAAATATTAAACGGTACATGAGGCAATGAGAAGCAAAGGGATGCAAGTGACAATATTAAAAATCTAGTACAAATGGTAGGTGAACCTCTCCACTGTCTTGGGGCAAGAGATTGTACTAGTAGCCCTGGTAGGTGCTACTGTATAACATGATTTAGAAAAAAAATTCAATGAAAGCCTACCTCGGATCTGATCTTTAAACGCGTTTTACTCGAAACTTAAAACAGTCCACTTGCATCCCTTTGCTTGTCACTGCCTATGTCATACGTCTTAAAATCATTTTTATGAGTATCACATTGCTTTATAAGATTCATCTCAAAAGTTTCAAATGACAAAGTATCAGTTGACAATTGTCTACGCGCTTGTCAAGTAGTCGTGATATGTGATGTTATACAACATGAATTAGAAATTTTTTTCAATGAAAGTCTACCAAGGACCTTATCTTGAAACGTGTTTTACTCAAAGCATGAAAATTTCGATTTTCACCTCTTTGCTTCTCACTGCCTCATATTATGTCAGTTTGACCCAAACAACGTCATTGCGTGGACTAAAAATGGTGAAAAAACCGCTTTGAATGTGAGAAACTTCTATTTGGTAAAACCATGCCACCTATACGAGAAACACAGTAGCGTCTTACTTAATATGATATAACGACTTGAGCAGTAAGCACCTTGTACGACAATTGAAAACAAATCATAAGAATTTACTTTTGTGCAATTATTCTCAAACGAAAAAACACAGGAAATTCCGCGAATGTACAAAAAATTATAAGTTGGTTGCTTCTTCATTAGATTTTCAGTTCTGGACACATACACACTCGAAAAGTTAAAGCTCTTGCAACGACTTAATCCTGTATCAACTATACCCAGTTCCCCCCCCCCCCCCAGGCTGCATTCTTATCTGCGTTCCTATATGCATAAAATTTTGCTTCTTGTTCACCATGTTGATAAAGGAGGTAATAGCTCTTAAAAGTTATGAGAAAAAATTACTCATTTTAAGAGACATAGTGATTAATTTCTCAAGTTATCTGTTTCGTCCTAAATATTCCAATGACTCAAATTAAAGAAATTTCAGCTAAATTATTTTTTGCTCTTTCAACATCTTATATATATATATATATATATATATATATATATATATATTTATATATATATATATATATATATATATATATATATATATATATATATATATATATATATATATATATATATATATATATATATATATACAGTGGCTCCCAAAAGTCTTCGTACACCTACGACTTTCAACGAAATAGGCCCCAAATCATTGGTTAGAGTTAATATTTAGGAATAGGTATTTAATTATAAGATCTATGATCAATTTTTAACAAAACTGCATGAAAAGTTTTTAAAAAATATTAAAACTTAATTTTTTTTAAATCAAAAACCGAAAAGTGCCGGAAATTTTATCTCACAAAAGTCTTCGTACACTTTATAAAATGTCTATATATTATTGAATAATCTAACTTTTGATTACGTTATTAGTTAGTAGAATATCATACAGTATTCATAACACCTTTTAAACGTCTGGGAATAGATTTCATTCTTTTTCTTGCATTTTTTAGCGAAATTTCTGAGTAAGTGTTCTACCACACTTCGAGTATTACTATTTCTAGCTCTATTTTCGTTTTAAAGCCTTATTTTCGGAATCTAGCCTCCAGATATCTCTAAATACGTTACATTAAGTTACAATCTGGAGATTGAGGGGGTATTTTCTAAACTTTAGGACAATTTTCGAGGTATTAGACGCAAACGTTGAAAACCGTGTGCTCCTTATCGTTATCTTGATAAAAAACAAAGTTGTTTCCAATAACCTAATTTTTAGCTAAAAGCTTAAAATTGGTTTTTAAAATATTTACAGGAACAGCATGATTCATTATTTCATCAAAAAATTACTAATTACCAAGTCCTGATGCTGATATGCACCCTCACACTAAAACACCTTCACCGTCCTGATTAACTGATCCAACTAAGTTCTTAAGGTTAAGTTCCTAATTTTTTCTTCTACTTACAGTTACACAACAATTTAACCAAAAATGTTGAATTAATTTTTATCTGTAAGTAAGACATGATTCTAAAGTGTTTTTAGCTTATTTATCATTGATTTTGGGACGAAAAGCGTAAGCTTTCTGTTTTTCGCACGACCAAGAAAATTTCTGCGGGAAGAGGTCCCATTTAATCCAGCTAATCAAAGAACTTGGCGAACAATTTCAGGTGAAAATTAAATGTAAAATGTTTCATTTAACTCCACAGAAACTTTTACAGTACTCAAATGTGTATTTTTCATTAATTTTTTAACTTTAAATCTACGATCACGTTTTGTCAACTTTGCCGGTTGACCTTTTCTTACCTTGTTTTCGGTCCGATTCCTTTCTTTAAAGCATTTTATCAAGCACTTTACTATACAAATGAATAAATTAACTAATTTAGAGACATTTCAAACCAATTTACCACTACTGTGGGAGAAAAATTCAAATTTTGAATGGCGTTTGCGGATTTTTACGAATACCAGCCATTTTACAGCAATAAGCAATATATTAAGGAATAAATAAACAAAAAATTAAAGCCAAATGACTTATAATTGTCAACACAATGCAAAAATATTAATAAAACGGCATATGATAATTTTAATGATGAATTTTTTCGAAAATATTTGAGTGTACGATGACTTTTGTGGCGTGTTATTTCTCTGTCTCTTCGTTTTCTGACCCATTTCAAAAAGAAGATCCGTCAATATTTTGAAAAAAAAACAATGGGTTATATTTAGAATGACATAGAAATGATGTGAAAAAATATTGGACTTCATATTCGAATTCAGTTTTGAGTTATTTTGGTTTTACTAAAAAATTTCAAAGTGTACGAACACTTTTGGGAGACACTGTATATATATATATAACGTTCGTTTTTAAAATTGTACTATGGAAAGTCTATTTTTTTTACACTCTCAGGGGAAAAATAACATGATAATAAATGAAATTTGAAACTTTACAGACATAACTCCAAACACGATATTCAAAAGCTTTGACTTTTCTTAAGAATAATATAAAGAATTTCAGAACCCCCCATTAAAAAAACAACACACGAAGCAATAAAAACGTGTCAGACAAATGTGTAGTACACCTAAGAATTGCTGTTGTAGAGTCTTAAGTGGAGAATAAAATAAAAATTTATCCCTTCCGCCGACTACATATATCTTAGAAAAAGAAGCCCGAGCTTTATATGTGGTGTCAGCGGCTTGCCTAATATGACAAACTCTATGCCATAAACACAAATCAAGCACAAAACCTGAGGTTATTCTGCGTTACTTCTGATGCAATACGTAAGGAACTTAAGCCCCGTGATAAAACACTGTTCTAAAGCCTGTTATACCTGATAGGATCCTAAATTTTGCATTTTCGCGTTTCTTTTCATTCTATGCGAAGGATTTCCAGTCAGACGGAATGTTCGGGCATTATTTTCTCCTCTGTGTTTTCTTATCTTCGAGGCTGATGCGTTTCTTCTACCTCAGGCCATATTTTAGAATTGTAAATGCAATGCTGTGATATATCACGTATTCTGTGCTATAATCTGAGAAAACCAGATATTGAAGTAGGGTTTTTTTCCCCCGTCTGCAAATGGTGGCGTCATTGTTCGAGAAAGAGATAGAAATTTATTACTAAGTGCTAATTTTTTTTTCACAGATGTTTCAGATTCTTGTGTATATATTTTTTGTAGGGAAAAGGTTGCTAAGACCTTTTATTGGTGACTGGATTTTTCAGTTCACGATCTGTCTTATCTTTGACGTGTGGGAACTATTCTTAAACCTACAAATAAACACATAAAGTGTTTCCATTTTAGAGCGTATGTATCTGATTTCACTTATTAAATTTGCTAGACACTTCAAAAAATTGGCACAATTATTTAACTAAATATTGGTGTTTGGCATATAAGATTTTTTTTAAAACTATGGTCGGTTTATTTTTAATTGTAAGCGCTTAGGTGACGTTTTCTTGCTTAGTTAGTTTAGTTTAGATGTTTTTGAAAATGCTTCCTTAAAGTATATCCAGTGAAATTCTGTTACAACGAACTTCAAGAGCAGCAAATTTTCTTCGTTAAAACGGGAATTTCATTGTAATAGACCTCAAGCAATGCAATCGAAATTAAATCGTTACTAAAAATCCCATTTCAAGTGTATTTTATTTCGTTGAAACGGATATTTAGTTGTATCGGTATTCGTTTTAACGGGTTTCCGCTACATACAGGGTGTTCCGTTTTAACCTGAAAGACCTTTATTTTCGCAATCATCAGTCCTCGATGCATACTTCCAATTGCAAAAATGTTCAGAATCAGAAATAGAGTTACGATATTGAAAGTTTGAAGTGAAAATTAAAATGAGTCAAAAAGTACAAAATTTAGCTTTTTATACGGGCCCCATGTCTCTTAACTTTTTTTAGGGAAATAATCTCCATTAAAAAATAATTCCAACACAAAAATTTTGAAATTAGTTCGACCAATATTCACCGACATATGAAACGCAGCGTTTTGTGACTTACACCACTTTGCACTCGCCGTTAATATCACCTTTCGGGGAAAGTATAGCGGTTAACAAGTGTTTAAAATTATATGTATGCATAGAGCGTGGTTTCTCAAATTGTTCGAGGTTTTGTAGTGTGTTTTTGCGTATCACGGCACAACATTTGCATTTATTTTTGAATGGCAATGAAAAATATAACTATACCTTGTTTTTTTTCTTCGACGACGTATCATTCTTCTGAATGGGCGATAAGTTCCAATCTCATCTTCTGTATGGTCCCTTAAAACTTTGAACTAGAATATCTCCTTGAGTTTTGGTCACACAACTGTCAAGTTTTTTGTGCCAGTAATAGTTTTCAATGGAGATTATTTCTCTAAATATTAGTTAGGGGACCTAAAGCCCGTATAACAAGTTAAAATTTTGTATATTTTGACGCATTTTTATTTTTGCTTCAAACTTTCAATATCTTACCTCTACATTTCATTTTGAACATTTTTGCAATTGAAAGTATACATCTAGGACTAACCGTTGCGAAAATTAAGGTCTTGCAGGTTAAAAAGGAACACACTGTATATATAGATATATGCACACACAAGTACTTCTTTATTTGCATACACATGCTTATGAATTAAATGTTGCTATATACACATTAAGTGTCGTACTTGAATATTGCTCGCTCATTATGTAGATTTACATATTGTATATTAATAATTTTTTTCGGGAATATGAGCTCTTGTTCCCCTACATTGAGGGGAGAACGCATCATAAGCTTATACTACGATTCGTTTATTTCTAACTCCTCCCCCCCCCCCGAGAGATATTTTGTATCGATTGCACACTGAACCTTTTAAATGTGCTTAGAGCTATGTTTCCAAGGTGACTGGTGCTCCAAAAAAGTGAGGGGGGGGGGGGAGAGAAGAAGAGCGGCAAACCGATAGTTGCTTTTTTTCCTTTTTTCGTGAAATTGAACTGTATATTACTGGATTTTCACGTTACTGATCAAGCGACCTCTAAAAAAATGTGACATTGGATAGTAAATTGGGATAAATGACCACCATAGACTTCCTCCATCCAATTAAAAATTCCTTGAAAAATAATACGAGTCATGTATTTTAGTTTTTATTTTCGTGAAATAGACCAAACTACCTGTAAAAAATCATTTTTCAAGCGATCGTTAATTTATAACGCTGAAAAGTGAGGAAGCAGTTGCCCCCCTTGCCTCCCTGCACGAGCCGCCTCTTGATGTTTCGTTCATAATTCCTTCTACAACATAAAAACATTGTAAAAAATTGTCTTCACAATGTTTTTTTTACACAAAAGGTTCAACAAAGTTTAAACTTATAGCTCTTATTATTTTGTATTATACAAACAACTACACAATGTTATATAATGTATAATTACATAACATTTATATATATTGTTACATTGTATAATGCAATAAACTTCGTATTATACAATAATCTACAACATATGACCATTGTAAAAATGTGTTTTAACATTGTACTTATTACTTTGTATTATACAAATAACTCCACAATGTTATACATTGTATAATCATATAATGTTGTTATATTGTATAATACAATAAACTTTGTATCTCTACATAGTATAAAATGAAGTCTCTAAAAAGGGTCTGTGTGTTTGAACACGAAAAACTCGAGAACTACCCGGCCGATTTTGCTGAAATTTTTTTTTACTCCAGATCTAACTCGACCTATGGTCGAAAGTTTATCCCTCTATCTCCATTAGAAAAAAACAAGTTACAAGCGAATTAAATGAAGTTCAAAATCTATTCTCTATTCAAGTTTTAACCATTTTTTTTGCGTTTCCACGGTAACGCTTTCTAAATCCATTGTTTATTTCCATCTTTCTCATTTTCAATTCTTAAACTTATTTCATTTTGTGTTTCCATGGTTACGCTTTTTAAATCCATCTATCTCATTTTGTTTTAATTTCTTAAAAGTATTTTAATATCTTTTGACATTGTTTGGAGGGGAAATTTAGCATGATGGTTTTTTTTCCTTTTATTTATACCTGATTGTTGAATATACGTCACTTGACAAAAATTTTGTTTTCAAAGTAGACCGGGAAAAGTCGGGCAACGCAGCTAGTTGTACAATATTCTATAAAATATAACCATAGTAAAAATGTGTCTTTACAAAGTTTTTTTTTTTTACAAAAGGTTCAACAAAATGTAAACTTTTATCCCTTATTACTTTGTATTATACAAAATTATAAAGACAAATTTAGCCCTAATTTGACCGTGAAATCGACAAAAAGCATATAAGCGGGGAAAAAAGAAAAGAAAGGAAACTTTGAAATAGTAGATCTCCAAAACGTTCCACTATAGAATGTTGCTGCATTGTACTGACAGGTCGTCGAAAAATTCTTCTTGCAAGCACGAATGGCTTTTTCTATCATTTTATGTTCGCCCTCCACCCTCGCTCGCCAAGAAGAAAAATATCGCTGCTGGGCATCCGAGGGGGCACTGGCGATGGAAGCAATTCTTCTGCGGTTTTGACAGCTGACCACGGCTGAGGTTCCTGGAATAAAGTGCTGAGTCTTTTTGAATTTATTCCCTGTACTAGAAGTAAAGTAAGTCTCCAACTATATTTTTACGTTGAAGGTTAAGGGAAGGTGTAGTATTTCGTTTCGGTTGGTTTTAGGGACGCTGTTTGGAAAAAATATAGTAAAACGAACCAACTCTGTGAGAAACATATTTACGGCGAAAGTGTCTTTCACGTGTTTTGAAGTTGCAAATTTACGTGACAATGATATCATAGTGTGTTTTATCTTTGAAGGAGGGTTATATTTGTAATTCCTTTGCGTGCGTCTCTGACGGTTACATTGCAATTCGAAATGTTTCAAGTAGGGGAATACGTGGCAAAGTGAAAAGATGAAATATTTACTCCGCATTTAATGCCACCTATCTGGTTATATTTTAAGAATGTAGTTGCACATGTAGTCTATTCAAGTCAGGAAAAAAATAACGCCAAATATTTGAGCATATGGAAATACAGACAATTTTAAAAAATTGATGCTTTTATATAATAATGGGGTCGTTTCCAAAATTTTAAAAGTATTTTTTTCTGAAAGAACATGCTTAAAAACATAGAATCTGACCATTTTTTAAATAATTTCTCTAAGTTTAATATTTTTAAAAATTTACTTAAATCGGTGCTCTTTTATCGTTCAATGCTTCTGCTGATGACATCACAAATGATGAAATGCCATTCAGTGTTTCCAATATCACGGTCCAAAATATTTAATTCGCATCTTTACTCACTTGTATTGGCAACGATACGGTTGATAGCAAGCGTAGAGCGCAATTGTAATCCGCTTCTTGATTATCACAACGTGGAAATACGGTAAAAAGATGCGCCATAGTGCATTATTTGTGACGTCATAAAGACCAAGCCTTGTCTGAAGAATCGGACATTTTAAAAAATTAATTAAAAAATAACTGTTGGGAAAATGAAAGTATTTTCTGTGTCCATGTTATTTTTTTTTTTGCTTATTCTATCAATTTCAGTGACAAAAAGTACTACTTTTGACTGAAGGAAACAACCCCATTGTTGAGAGTCAAAGATTGTTTTTCATATTATAAAATAATAAAACTTTTGAAATTAACATTTTAAGTATTACTCGAGATTTTTTAATATGCAGGGCAATATTTATTTAATTAATATTAAGCTTATTTGTGTTTTAAATACATTGCTCAAGTAGTCTATTCTGCCGTGTGCAGGTAAATGGCAGTATCTGCAGAAATGAGTTTTCGAGATATTTGAAGAAACTCGTTTTGAATTCAATACTAACAATAGGGAAATGGTGGAATTAATCGTCTTTTCCGTGCCTTTTTTTCAGCAGAAACAAAATAAGTTAGCGTGTTTAATAAAGATAACGTACAATAGATGACAAAAATGCAAAAAAATAAATGAAAAATTTGCAGTTACTTCCCTTTACTTGCACACGGCAGAATAGTGCAAAAGCCTATTTCGTTTACTCACTCAATCATTTACTAAAACACTTACGCATGTAGGTATTAATTTATTCATTTATCATTCCTTCATTTTGTAATTCACTTATTCTTTCATTCATTCTCTTATTTTCTTACTCATTCACTCTTTTATTCACTCATTTATTTTCTTCATACATACATTAATTAATTAAACTATTCGTTTATTTTTCCATTTTCTTTTTATTTACTCATTCAAAATTTTATTTCCTGATTCCTTTAACCAAAAATACTTTTTACAACCAAATAGAAAATATTTTATTAGAAAAATATTTCACTTTCCACTTAGCCCCATGAAAACAAAAAAGTGAAAAATTTCCATTATTTTTTGAATTCTCAAAATTACTACAAAAAAAAAAAAAAAAAAAAAAATAAATAAATAAAAACTATGTTTCCAAGAAAGTTTTAATATAAAATACAATGTTCATTCCTTATGTATTATAATTTTCAAAACTAATTTCCATTTTTCTTTTTGAAAATGTTTATTCATCTTAGCCATTTCCACTTTGCCCCACATTCCCCTAATTGTTTTCCATTTTTTAATAAGAAAGCGTAGTTGCTTTCAAACTAAGTAGCACTTTTGCGGATACAGACTAAATTTATTATAGAATTCACTCGAAATACGAGACTCTTCAAATTTCAAGTAACTCCATCCGTCTGACGTCGATTTGAATAAAACTTTGCACATCGTTAGAACTTAAAAAAGTATTGAACACGTATTTTTTAAAATTTTCACTGGGAACAAACTTTTAACGGAAGGAAAGGTACACCCAAATATTGGATAATTGGGGCATTAATGGGTGCAATGAATTCTTTTATCTCAATTTTAATTAAAAAGTCAAATAATTATTGAAAATTTGAATAAAAAACCCCTTTTTAAACTAAAGTTGAAGTTTCAGAATTTTCTGAAAATCCTTTTTTTTAAATCAATAAACTATGGTCATTTTATTTTCTTTAAAGTAAAATCCTTTCCAGCTACTTTACCACATTCTCTTAGAATGGATCAAAGGATTTTTTCATTTGTGATTTAAAGGGGATAAAAATATGATTTCGGCTGATATTGAAATAATAATAATTTTTTTTCATTAATTCATTTGGTGTCATTTAAAAATTAATTTGTATCAGAGACTGAAACCTATTGTAAGAGTTAAATTAGTACTAAATCTATAAAGAATCTACTCATGTTTTGCGAAGTAAAACATCAGTTTTTGAGATTATTTTGACCCTTATGAGAAAGTAAATATTGGAACAAACAATCAAATGTTTATTTTCGTACATCAGAAATAGGTGTACGAAATTTTGTACATTGTGATTTTAGGGTTGTGCATGTGTTGTTTTTATTTAGGTGTAATTGCAAATTTATCTTTAAAAAAAAGTGTCGGTCTCTTGAGGGAAAATGCGTATTGCTAACTTAACAACAAAGGTAGTACTGGTATAAAAAAGTTTAATTTACAGGGATTATTTCTTCGAGCTGGCATAGTCCAGCGTTTATCTACTTTTTTCTTTGATTTACGGATTGGCAAAAGCTGTTGGAAAGATTTCGTGAATCGGTGAGGATATTTGTTTTTGTTTATTTATTTATATATTTTTGTTAAAAAAATAATAAATAAAAGAAAGGGGCAAAAACACAAGAGGGCCGTTAAAAACTTGTGAAATATTTTTCGAATCGGAGTGTTATTTTTTCCCCCACAAATAATACTATTAATAATAAAGAAATAGCAATTGGTATAAAAGAGCTGTCTCAAAAATATTTAAATGTAAAGATCAATATTTATTCCAATGATTATAAAATTATTTGTGTGAAATATACGAAAATAAGTCACGAAATTCCCTTACAAAAAAAAAGGTCGCGTAAAATATTGTTACGGATTCGGTGCGACTTCCACTTTCTTGAAATGAAGACACAGTTCTTGATAAAAGCACAGGAAATTTATTTACACTATGTACAGGAAAGATCGTCAACAACTGCAAAATTATTCATCAGCAATTAAGCAATTATCACGCAACACCGTAAACTCAACGTTTACACACGTATTTACTTCCAAATACGAAAACAACACAGCGAAATGCCTCGCTATAAACAGAGCTAATACACACACTCAGTTCGAAATCTGAATCGAAACTAACTGTTTATCCATCGCTAACGGCTTAAATACACCGAAAAGAATTTTCTCAAATATTCCACACGCTTCTCGAAATGCGTTGACCGTTATCAAATTTTATCAATGAACAAAAAGGGAATAGGGGTCGTATATTTTAGCCATATGAAAAAGGGGTTGTATATTCATTACGGGAAACTATTTACAGGTTACGTTACTACAATAATTACTATTTACAGGATTTGTAACATTGCCCCCTTCCTAAGGACTGCACGTCCCGGGCAGTACAATCCCCAGAAAGGGTGCCAAACTTCTATCACATGTTCACAAATATACACATTAATTAATAACTAACAGATACAGAAAATACCACAATAACAAGAAATATTACTAAACATTAAAAGCAAAAATTTATCTACAACTTTTATGTTATCAACCATGGTTGTTTACGTAATACTCATGAACTATGGCCATAGTATGGGGCTAACCGATCATAATGTACAACCCTAGGTTTTGCATTAGGTGATTTCTGGATCCTCACTACGACGTCATTTAGTCGGTTAAGGACTTTGTAGGGTCCATCCCAATGCGACTGCAATTTGGGTGACAGACCTTTCCGTCGGATGGGATTCCATAACCAAACCTTGTCGCCTTCGTTGAATTCATGTCCAGTAGACCTTGTGTCGTATCGGGTCTTCATCTTCTCCGCCGCGATGTTGATTCGCTCTCGTGCGAAGTTATGAACGTCTTCCAACCGGGCCTGGAGATCCTGGATGTACTCCTCAGGCGATGCAGGCGCATCCGGAGGACGACCGAAGACGAGATCACAAGGTAGCCGAAGCTCTCGTCCGAAGAGCATCTGAGATGGGGCAAATCCGGTAGTCTCGTGGACAGCACTGCGGTAGGCCAGCAGGAACAAAGGCAGCTTCTTGTCCCAATCCTGTTGATTTCTGGATACCATAAGTGAGAGATTGTTCAGGATTGTGCGGTTAAATCTCTCCACCATGCCGTCCGATTGTGGGTGTAGTGGTGTTGTCCTAGTTTTCTCAATTCCGAGAATTTGACATAGGCCCTTAAACACAGCAGAGATGAAATTCCTCCCTTGATCGGAATGAATCTGCAAAGGTGTTCCATATCTCGAGATCCAGTGTTGGACTAGAGTCTCTGCTACGGTGGTAGCCTCTTGATCTGGAATGGGATATGCTTCCGGCCATTTGGTGAAGTAGTCGATGGAAACAAGAATGTATTTGTTCCCATCAGCAGTTCTTGGAAGAGGACCCAGGATGTCGATCCCAATTCGTTCGAAAGGAGCTCCAACGTTGTACAGATGTAGCTTCCCTCTGCTTCTCTTCTTCGGTCCTTTACGAGCAGCACAGGCGTCACAAGAATGGCACCACTTCTCCACGTCATCCTTCGTCTTGCTCCAGAAGAAGCGCTCCCGAACTTTATTGAGGGTTTTCAAGACACCAAAATGTCCTCCAGTCGCACTACTATGTATTTCTTTCAGAACATCTGAAATCCTTGATCGGGGAAGTAGTAACTGCCACCTAGATGTTTTGCCGTCGTCAGATTCCCATTTCCGGTGTAGCACGCCGTTCCGTAAATGGAGTGAGTTCCATAAAGCCCAGTATCTTTTTGTTGCAGGACTGAAGATGGAAACGTCCTGCCAGCTAGGGCGTCGACTGTCACTTTCCATGAACTCTAAAATTGGTTTAATGTCGGGGTCTTCAAGTTGATCTTTTCGAACTTGGTCGTCACTCCATGGATCAGGTTCTGATGATATTGGAGTCACTGTCACCTGATAGGCGGTAGGGCTAGTCGTTCCATACTGTTTCTCGATTCGGGAACAATAGTGGCAGTTCTCAGGACAGGGTCTCCTGGATAAAGCGTCAGCATTACCGTGAGATAACCCTTTTCGATGCTTGATCTCCATGTCATATTCCTGGAGCCGCTGTATCCATCTGGCTATCTGACCTTCCGGCTTTTTGAAGTTCAAAAGCCAAGTTAATGAGGCATGATCTGTCCGAAGCAGAAATTTTCGGCCGTAGAGGTAATGATGGAAGTGTTCTACAGCTTTCACTATGGCCAGTAACTCCTTTCTGGTGACGCAGTAATTTCGCTCCGACTTTGATAAGCATTTGCTCCAATAAGCGATGACATGTTCATTTCCGTCAATTTCTTGGGATAAAACAGCTCCGATGCCCTCGTTGCTCGCATCAGTGTCCAGGATGAAGGATTTTTCAGGCTGAGGATAGGCGAGGATAGGCGTTGATGTTAAAGCCTCCTTCAGTCGTAGAAATGCATCTTCGCATTCTTTGGACCATTCAAACTTTTGCTTGCTCTCCGTCAGCTTATGCAAAGGTCGTGCAATGTTGGAAAAACCCTTTACAAACTTCCTGTAGTACGTGCAGAGCCCCAGGAAACTTCGCAGCTGATGGATGTTTTCGGGACGACTCCAACTCCTGACCGCAGATACCTTTTCTGGATCGGTTTGTACACCTTCAGAAGAGATGATGTGACCAAGGTAGTTCACTTCCCGGCGGAACAAATTACATTTGGACGGGCTTAACTTCAGATTAGCTTCCTTAAGCCTTTGCAGCACCTTCCTAAGATTTGCCAGATGTTCTTCGAAACTGCGTCCCACGATGATGATATCGTCTAAGTAGACCAGACAGGATTCGTAGGAGAGTCCTCTTAACACTGTCTCCATAAGACGCTCGAACGTAGCTGGTGCATTGCAGAGGCCGAAGGGCATCACTTTAAACTGCCATAAGCCTTGTCCAGTTGTAAACGCTGTCTTCTCTCGGTCATCAGGGTGTATCTCAACCTGCCAGTAGCCGCTCTTCAAGTCCAGGGTCGAAAACCACTTGTGTCCGGAAAGAGTGTCCAAGGTGTCGTCTATCCGTGGAAGAGGGTAACTGTCTTTCTTGGTGATTTCATTCAGCCGCCGGTAATCGACACAAAATCTGGTGGAGCCATCTTTCTTTCGGACCAAGACGATGGGAGACGCCCAAGGACTGGATGAGGGTTCGATTACATCGTTCTCCTTCATCTCCTTCAGGAGGGTCTCAACCTCTTCCTTCTTAGCGAACGGTAGTCGTCTTGGATGCTGTTTAATAGGGAGGTGTTCTCCAGTGTAGATCCTATGCTGCGTTAAATTCGTCCTGCCCACATCCTCCGATGTAGATGAAAACAGATGCTTGAAGTCCTCCACCAATTGTTCCGCAGCAGTTCTTTGATCTTTCGATAATGGCGCACTCCCAAGTAACTTCGATGTCAAGGACTCAGAAGACACAGTCTCGGGGGAATTGATTCTTCTAATGATGCAGTTTACTGGAGTACAAGTTGCTAACACTTCACCTTTCCGAATATTCCTTGGCCTTTCACTCACGTTGGCGACTCTTACAGGAATTACATCTTTAGAAAGGTCCACAAGCGTAGATGCTATCATTACTCCTTTTAGATTATTGTTTAGGTTGGGGGATTCAATGAGTCCAAATCGAAAACTATTGCTTTCTTCAATGGAGCCAGGTATTAATGATTCTGACCTTGAGGGAATCGATAAATCTGTTTGGGCTATTATTTGATGAGCGGATTTTACATCACTTTCTGCGGGGAAAACGGCTATGTCTTCTCTCATCGAGTGCAGCTCATTTGTCTTGAAGTCGAGGTTGAAGTCATACTTCTTTAAAAAGTCCAATCCGAGAATGAAGGGGTCTGTGATAGCAGCAACGAATGCCGTATGATGGTAAGTGGCATTTCCAAACACAATTTCTAAGTTTACTTTACCTTCAATCTCGATCTTGTCACCTGTCACAGTTTGGAGGGTAACGCAGGGCGGCGTCCATAGAATGTTGAGTCCAAATTGACGAGCCACATCTGTTCTAATGATTGTAACATTGGCTCCAGTGTCAATAATCAGTTCGCAGGGAAACCCGTTTACATATGCGTAAACAAACAGTTCATTACTGCCGCCACTCGTCGATGAAATCTGGAAAACTTTAAGATGGGGCTCATTCCAATTTGGCGACCTCCGCCCCGCGAGATTGCCATGGCTTAGTTTTCCTGGACCTGGGAGGGAGAGGTGCTCTTCCCTCTGGTTTTTTTTTGGCGAGCTTCACAGTTTCTTCGTAAGTGACCCTCGCCGCCACATTTCCAGCACTTAAGTGATTGTCCATTTTGGTACTTGGGAGCCGAAGTCCTTTTGAGGATTCCTGCAATTTCTTTTATTTGCTTTTCCAGTTCAGCAACGCGTGACGAAACCGGATCAGGCTCATCAGTTTTCACGCCGCGGATTGAATGGCGATCCTTGCGGGTTGCTTGCCGGGCGGCCTCCAACTTCATCGCATACACAACAGCAGAACTCAGGTCTTTGACATCCGCCATCCGTAGAGCTTTCTGGATTTCCGGATCTCGAACCCCGTCGATGTAGTAGTTGAGTGCCAGGTTGTCTCGAACATCCGCAGGACAGTCGCAAAAAGCAAGATGAGACAGTCTCTCGACGTCCGCCGCTAGCTCTTGCAGGGTTTCCCCGGTTTTCTGGAAACGGGACTTCAACTGGAGTCGGCTGAAATCTTTCTGGCACTTCTCACCGAAGCGAAGCTCCAACGCAGATGTGAGGGCGGCGAAATCCAGGCGCTGGCTGTCCGGAAGGGTCTGAAGAATGTCCGCTGCGTCACCTCTCAGGGATGCTGCAAGGTGGCAGGCCTTGGTAGCAGAGTCCCATCCGTTCGCTTCCGCCACTATCATGAATTGAGTTTTGTAAACCTGCCACGAAGTTTTCCCATCATATGTGGCAAGTTTAATGGACGGTCGAGCAACTGATGTGGGAGCGCCAAACTGTACAGAGCTGCTTTCCGCGGTCGCCAATCTCCTTTCCAGGTCTTTAAAGATATTTTCTTTAAGTTGATGAAATTTTCTATCTTCTTCTTCTAATTTATTTTCTACAGCATTGAATCGGCTTTCAACGGTATCAAATTTTTCTTCAATAGCATCAACTCGATGCTCTATGTCATTAAATTTATTTTCCATCACAGTCTTTACCGAAATAAGGTCGTTTTTAATTTCCTCTTGGTTAGACGCTAAGTCCTTTTTCAGCACCGTTAAATCGCTTTTTAACTGGTCTTGATTTGCCAACATACTTGCAGTCAGATCACTTTTTAATTGTTCTTGATTAGCCGCCATATCATTTTTTAATTGTTCTTGATTAGCCGCCATATCATTTTTTAATTGTTCTTGATTAGCCGCCATATCATTTTTTAATTGTTCTTGATTTGCAGTAAAACTTGCAGTCAAATCACTTTTTAATTGGTCTTGATTAGCCGCCAATTCATTTTTAACAGAGTTGATTGCATCAAGAAGTTGTTTTAATTGTTCATCCATTGCGCGAGTAATCACCATAAAAATAAAGTCCAAATTTAAAAAGTCTTTATGAAAAAATGTCCAAAGTCACACTTACTGCAAGAAAGTCCTGAAGTAGCCCCACGTTGGGCGCCAAATTGTTACGGATTCGGTGCGACTTCCACTTTCTTGAAATGAAGACACAGTTCTTGATAAAAGCACAGGAAATTTATTTACACTATGTACAGGAAAGATCGTCAACAACTGCAAAATTATTCATCAGCAATTAAGCAATTATCACGCAACACCGTAAACTCAACGTTTACACACGTATTTACTTCCAAATACGAAAACAACACAGCGAAATGCCTCGCTATAAACAGAGCTAATAGTAGGGGAGCATACTACATTCCGTGGGAAATTTCGTGAGGAAATTGTGAGACCAATTCTATTATGTTCCTTATGGCCTGTGTAACTATGCCTCACCGGGTGTTTTGCTTGAATTTGTGTCAGACGGCCCGTCGTATGACGTCATCAATTCAAGATGGCGGCTCTAATGAGTTTTTGCAATTATGACTCAATTTTTGTTGATTTTGTGATAATTTCCCGGTGAATTTGCTTGATTAATATTATATAACTTTTCTTTTTATAAGTTGATAGTAAAATATTTAATTTATTTGTTTATTAACTCATTTTAAAAAAAAAATTCTGACGTCTTCGTTTTTTACTTTGGTATTCAGAATAAGCTAGTTTAAAAGTACCTCGGATGAGTTTTTGCAGATAAAAATACTGTTAATTATCCAGTTAAAATCACTAAACATTAGTACAGTCGAACCTCGTTAATTCGGACACGCTTATAACGAATTACTGCTAAGGCGAACTACATTTGCGATCCCCGTCCTACATTACTTATGTTTATAACACTATTATTTTTCGGATAAAACGAGCTACTGTTGAGACAAATTCACTTTTAAAGTCCCTTTGAGTTCGTTTTAACAAGGTTCGACTGTATAATCGTTTAACAGGATTCCTTACAACCTGTATAAGCCTTAGGAGCTATTCTTGCATCTTTTAGAACGCACGTTTCATTTCATCAACACAGCGTACGTTTATGCAGAAACTGGAACATTTAACTAAATATATTTTAGGGAAAACTTTACCAACAGTAATCACCATGGATATTGGATTATACAAACCAGTTTTAAAACTTGCTATGTCAAAGAAAAACTTGTACAGGTGTTGAAGCCAATTTGACTGAGTTATACAGTGAAACTGTAGTGTCAAAAATTCTTGCAGGAAAATGTGTTAGACGGCGTATAGAAGCACATTCTACATTAAGGGTTGCACTATTTAAATGTTAACTCGATGCTTTTTATACACACAATGAAGAAATGAAATTTCAATGCGACGATAAAGGGCAAAAATTAATTGCTTTCAAAGGGAAGGATGGCGAAAGAAAAGAACTTTCCTCAAATATAATGCAGATATTATTAGATTCTAAAATACATGAAAAAATGATAGATATGAGGATATAGAATCAAGTGGAAGACCAATATTTAAACTTGCTTTGTTATACATGCATTATATGATGGATACCATGTTACTTTTTATACGGTCTGTTAAGTCAGGAAATTGGAAATTACACATTTCTTCATTGGAAGGTTTCGTTTCCTATTTCTTTGCTTGGAATTTAACAAATTATGCAAGTATAATATCATGGTACTTGACTAATAGGAAGCGTCTTAAAGTAAAGCATCAAAATCTTCGGAATGGATTCATGAAAGGCAATTGGGTTGTTTAAAAGTCTTTTGTACCGTTTTGTGCTTTAGGGTCAGACGAAGCTTTGGAGCAAGAGAATAGGAGTATGAAAGTAATTGGTAGAATAGTAAATACATAACTCAATAGAAAAATAGTTTAGTGTTAAAGAGTAAACATTATCATGACAGGTTCAAGAGGAAAGCGACTACATGAAGATGTGCAATGTATATACAGTGAAACCTGTGTATAACGATACTGGCTATAACAATAAACCTGCCTATAACGATATTTTCCTTGGTCCCAGCAAAATGTCAGCATGAATAATCAAACTGTCTATAACAATAACCTGTCTATAACAATATTTTTTTAGGTCCCAACAGTATCGTTGTAGACTGGTTTTACTGTATAGAGCCATCAGAGTATCAACAAGCCGTATAATATTTGAAAGAAGTGAGCTTACTAACACAACTAAGTCTGTACGTAATAAAGCCATACAAACAGATGTATTAGGCATTTTAAACAAAGGCCATGACATGTACGCCACTTTCAAACGAGAGAAAATTGAAACTGAACACACGAGGGGCCCAAAAGAAAAAAGAAAAGCTAAATCTATGTAAAAATAGCATGAAGAAAGTTGCAACAAATATAGCTGGCACTGTTCTACATTTAAAAGCTGATCGATCGTTATCTAAACTTCGGCTAGTTGTATCAAGGAGCCGAACAGATATTGATTTAAAAACATCATATGAATTTTAGGCTGTTCGACAGTCTATGTTTAATCTAGATGGGTAGATAAAATCGTCCCAAAACAAATCCATGTTGATGAAAGTTTTAGAAGAATGTGACTTAGAAAATGTAGGCAGCAGTATCGAAGATTCTTTGTAGAATACCATGAAAGACTCAAACATACCAAAGCAAATAAACAGAAAATCTTACAGTGTTGCTGTTCTTGATGGAATGGCACAGCTACAATCAATGAAGAAAACAAAGCAGGTGAAAACATGTAATGATTTAGCTGCAGAATTTAATAATAAGATCAAGGAAATTCGTTTACATTGTGATGAAACACACTTAGTGTTTGACACATACATTTAAAACCCGCTAAAATCTGCCATGCGGAAAAAAGAATATGTACATTAACACCCATTCAGTTCAAAATAACCGATTGTACTAATATTAAAAACGTACACATGAAGACCCTAATTTGTTATGTAAAAACAAAGGATAACTTAACAGCTTACCTGGCGAATAAAGCGTTAAAGGGTCATTCTTCAAACAGTGTAACTTTTCTGTCACACGCCTTTTACAGTTAAAAATTTTAAGGAACAATTCATTTAACAATGATTTTTAATTTCATGAAAAATATATCTATTTAAACCTACCAACAATTTTTTAATAATAATTTTTAATTTAGTATAGCACTGTAAAGCAGTCATGAAGAGACAGCTGTTAAAATAGTACTGCACTGTCTTCATGATTCTACAGAAAGAGCAACTAGTACTCATATATATTCGCCTTACACTGATGTATTTTTGCTAGCATTGTTCTGGTTAAAATAATTTCACTGTCCATGCACATTTTTGACTGACAAAATTTGCCTCCTGCAAGAACATCTTTGTCCCCTTACATTTTAAGAGCACATTATCAGGTATTGGAGCGGTGTCTTGCTGACCAGCAGCACCCGAATTTACCATCACCGTCAGATTTCGGATGGGAAGAGAGAGACAACTTCTATGTTCTAGTTATGTGTACACTTTTTTGTGCCAGTTGAGTCCATTTTGAAACTAGTTCGATGCAGCTGCGTAAATGGAAAATGCATTGTTTCATGTAAATGCAAATCTCAAAATATTTCATGCACTGAACTTTGTGTGTGAAGGTGACGAGGACTTATGTGAAAATAATAGGCAACAAAGCAATATTGATAACGCTTCAGATGAAGATCTTTAATTAAGAGCGGTTTATTTACCTTTAAACCTATATTTTGAATTAAAATCAGAGTTTAGATAATGAAATCAATCATTCATTACTTGAGTACTTAAAATGTAAATAATAAAATTATCATTATATCTGATATTAAGCAAAGGAAGTTGTAACTTTTTTCTGCATTGAAAAAAAAAAGCTTCTTATAACCCCGAAACGCGTGTATGGAAATTATTTTACTGGTTTTTGGGAATAATACATTTGATTTTATCTTACAAGCTTTTCAAAATATTTTTAAACTGCTATTAGTTACTAAAAAAGTTTATAAAACCTGCATCGAAACAAAAAATAAATAAATAAAACACTAAATAAATAACTTATTTTAAATTGGCAATTTGTTTTCAAATTTAAAATATAATAGTATTAGAATATTTAATATATAAGATAAGTTGAAAAAATGTCATAATATGCCTCAAAAATCAGTTAAAAACGAAAATTTTCATCAATATCTAGTGCAGCCGCCATCTTGGATTAATGACGTCACACAGGCCGTCTGACACAAGTTCAAGCAAAACACCCGGTGAGGCATAGTTATATAGGCCATAAGGAAAGTATTAGAATTGGTCTCACAATTTCCTCACGAAATTTCCCACGGATGGTCTTTTTCCTTAAGTATGCAACTGGACTATAATACACACACTCAGTTCGAAATCTGAATCGAAACTAACTGTTTATCCATCGCTAACGGCTTAAATACACCGAAAAGAATTTTCTCAAATATTCCACACGCTTCTCGAAATGCGTTGACCGTTATCAAATTTTATCAATGAACAAAAAGGGAATAGGGGTCGTATATTTTAGCCATATGAAAAAGGGGTTGTATATTCATTACGGGAAACTATTTACAGGTTACGTTACTACAATAATTACTATTTACAGGATTTGTAACAATATTATTATTATTATTGCTTCGGTTCTTTAGTAAGGAAATTTGTTTTAACGTAAACGACCAAAAGCCTTTGAGGACCAGCAAAATGTTACTGTGGACCGGTGCAGGTCCTCCGGACCACCAGTTAAGAATCGCCGGTGTAGTTGAAAAAATTAAAACCTAAAGAGCAACCTAGTCAATATGTTGGGAAATCAGATATAGTTATCATTTAGGTGTTCAAATATTTTAATTTCAAACTATTAAAGCACCGATTTTCTTTTCTTTTTTTTTTCATCAATTTTCTAGACTGTTTTAGCAGCACCCTAAGAAAGTAAATGTATTAATAATTAAAACTTAATGAAAAAAATGGACCTGTTGTTTTGTTATCACGGGAAACTACAGGTTTTTATCGTACTGCCTTTTCATGCGTGAATATTAGTTACGTGATCATCAACTGAGAGTGATTCACACATTTTTGATCATGTGATTTGTCTGTGGCGCATAGTGCTTTGCCCATCCGCTTTACCCCAAATTCACTTGACTAATTGTGCAAGATATTTAAAGCACAAAAAAGCTTAATATTAACTAAATAAATATTGCATTGAATGTTAGTAGATCTCATTTAATGCTCAAAAGGTTAATAAAAAGAACTATCATTAAATAATAACAAAAATAATTTTGACTTACAACAAAATGTTACACTGTGGGTATCGATTTTTTTATAATTGCTTGTATTATCATATACTTTGAATTTCAGAGGCAATTTTTTCCTGACTGGAGTAGACTAAATGTGGTACTCTACATACAGTGGCTCCCAAATGTGTTCGTACACTTTGAAATTTTTTAGTAAAACCAAAATAACGAGAAACTGAATTCGAATATGAAGTCCAATATTTTTCCACATCATTCCTATGTCATTCTAAATACAACCCAGTAGTTTTTTCAAAATATTGACGGATCTTCTTTTTGAAATGGGTCAAAAAACGAAGAGAGAGAGAAATAACACGCCACAAAAATCATCGTACACTCAAATATTTTCGAACAAATTCATGATTAAATTTATCACATGCCGTTTATTTAATATTTTTGCATTGTGTTGACCCTTAAAAGTCATTTGGCTTTGATTTTTGTTTATTTATTCCTTAATATTGTGCTTATTACTTTAAAATGGGTGGTATTCGTAAAAAACAACAAACACCATTCGAAATTTGATTTTTTTCCTCACGGTAGTGGTAAATTGGTTTAAAATGTTTCAAAATTAGATAATTTATACCGTTCCATAATGAAGTGCAAGATTAAATGCTTTAAAGAAAAGAATTGGACCGAAAACAAGGTAAGAAAAGGTCAACTTGCAATGTTAATCAAGCGTGATCGTAGATTTAAAGTAAAAAAAATACGAAAAATACACATTTGAGTGCTGTACATGTTTCTGCAGGGTTAAATGAAAATTTTTACATTTAATTTTCACTTAAAATTGTTCGCCAAGTTCTCTGATTAGCTGGATTAAATGGGACCTCTTCCAGCAGAAATTTTCTTGGTTGTGCGAAAAACAGAAAGCTTACGGATTTCGTCGTAAAATCGATGATAAATAAGCTCAAAACGTTTTACAATTACGTCTTACTTACAGATAAAAATGAATTCAGCATTTTTGGTTAAATTGTTGTGTAATTGTAAGTAGAAGAAAAAAAATGGAACTTAATCTTAAGAACTTAGTTGGATCAGTTAATCAAGACGGTGGAGGTGTTATAGTGTGAGGGTGCATATCAGCATCAGGATAGTTTGGAATTTTTTGATGAAATAATGAACTATGCCGTTCCTTTAAACATTTTAAAATCCAATTTTGAACTCTTAGCCAAAAATTCGGTTATTGGAAAAAACTTTTTTTTAAATCAAGATAATGATAAGAAGCACACAGTTTTCAACGTTTGCGTCTAGTGCCTCGAAAATTGTCCTAAAGTTTAGAAAATACCCCCTCAATCTCCAGATTTGAACCTAATGCAACGTATTTAGAGATATCTGGAGGCTAGATTACGAAAATACGGCTTTGAAACGAAAATAGAGCTAGAAACAGTAATACTCAAAGTGTGGTTGAACACTTACTAAGAAATTATGCAAAAGAAAAAAAAAGAAAAGAAAAAAAAAAGAAAGAAAGAAAAAAGAATGAAATTTATTCCCAGGCGTTTAAAAGGTGTTGTTGATACTGCATGATATTATACTAAATAATGACTTAGTATAAAATTAGATTATTCAACAATATATAGACATTTTTTTAAGTGTGCGAAAACTTTTGTGAGATTAAATTTCCGGCACTTTTTGGTTTTTTATTTAAAAAAAATAAGTTTTAATATTTTTTAAAAACTTTTCTTATAGTTTTGTTAAAAATTGATCATAGATCTTATAATTAAATACCTATTCCGAAATATTAATTCTAACCAATGGATAGGGGCCAATTTCGCTGAAAGTCGTAGGTGTATGAACATTTTTGGGAGTCACTGTAGTTAAAATATTACCAGATTGGGGGTACTAAAAGCGGAGTAAATATTTCACCATTTCACTTTGTCCCGGTATTTCGCTTTACCCCACATTTTATTAATATTTTAGTAAATTAACTTTCGGGTTTATTCTATGATTTCTGCCATAAAATGCTAACTTGTATAGTCTTAGAAAAAAATTTTAGTCAAAAGGGCTGTTATGTAAAATTTATTAAAACGGGTGTGTAGGTGAGTTAAAATTCTGCACACACACAGCAAAAACATGAATAAATGTTTTCAGTTTTTCAAATTCCAAGATAATTTTGAAATCAGGCAAACATGGCTTTTTTATTAGGATTGATGGCATTTGGGATCGTTTACCGAAAGCAGCTGTTAGTTGCAAATGCAGTGAATAGTTAAGGGGATTTTTCATTGAGGGTAAAGGGCCATTCATTTCTTAAGGGTCCCGAGGGGGTGGGGAGCTGGGAAAATCCATAAATACCCTTACTTGGGGGGGGGGGGTGCGAACCCATTCTTACGTAATATTTTCCAAGTCGACATTAGAAATCGTGCGGTCAAGTGGCTTGACAGGGATTATATTTCATTTGCCTCCAGAAGGTAAGAAAAGTATTAGTATTAGCTATTTTTATTTGTTTTACAAATAATGAATAGTGTAAAGAAAATTAAAATAATCGTACTATGTATAGCATGTTTTATTTTTAATTAATATCGCATCACATACAAAACAAAAAAAAAAAATGTTGAAAAAACATTCAGTCTACATTCTAAATTTTTAGTAAATATTTCTTTACACAAAAAGGTTTAATTTAATAATAGTGAATTTAATTTTAATTCCAGTGATGCAAGATTCGTTATTTTATTATTTTGAAAAACGAAATGGAATCTTACGTAAGAATAGGGGGAGGGTTTTGAAAAATCTAACGTATCTTACATGGAGAGAGGGGGATCAAAAATTGTCAAAATAATCCTTACGTAATTAATGAATGGCCCCTAAGCGACTAGGACTAGCCTAGCTGGTTTCCGGTGTACATTGCTGATGGTCATGTTTGTGATTTGTATTGTAGTATTGTGTTTATTTTTTGCATATTTTTACTTATATATAAATGCGTGCCGAATATACACTGTAAAATTTTTTGTATAACTTTACTCCGTAAAATTGGTGGAAGCTTAGCTGCCTCCACTGCTCTGGAGTAACTTAACTGATACAACTAGTGTAAAGTTACTCATTGCTAATGGAAGGTTACACCATGGTAACTATAGCGTAACGTCTCACTCATTTCTGCGTAAAGTTACACCAGAATTTTCTGTAAGCTTACAGAGAAATTTCTTGAAAGGTAGGGGTGCCCGCCCCCCTCAGAGCAAGGGCGCACCCGCTAATTATAGCAAAGACCACCCCCAAAAGCAAGAGCCCCCCAAAATGAGGAAAATATCCGTCAAAACAACCCCCCTAAAAACTTTAACGGCGCCATGACCCCCCCCCCCCCTAGGTGGGCACCCCTGTGAAAGGTTACAGATTGGAAAAAAAAATAATAAGCTGTCATCTGACTTTCATGAAATATTTATCAAGTTGATGATTTCTAACAACCAATGTACATCAATTATTTAAATACACAAACAAGACCTTTTAATTGCCTTGAGAGGAAATAACCTGAGCGGGGTCCGAAAACTCAACACAAGACTCACAGATAAATCGCATAGCAAAGGCTTCTACCGCTCGGCCACCATGACGGTTTTTGTTTCGCCAGTGAAAGTTCACCTGCTTTGCTCCGATTCTGATCTTTGCGCATGCACTTTAAATTCTACTGAAATCATAGTGCAAGGCTCCCATTACAGTTTGAGTTTTTAAAACAATGGTGCTACACACTTCAGAATTCGTGTGAAATTGCACCGCTTAATACTGGTAACCTAACACATTTTTTTTTTTTTTTTTTTTTTGCAGTGAACCGAAGTGCGAAGATTGGAATTTTTATATATTTTCACGTACGTATGTTTGAACGTGCAAATGATTATTTTTACTCTTTATATATAATGCTAAGAATGTAACTTTTATTTAAGTTCAAGGCGCATTTTACTGTTGTACATAACTATCTGTGGAAAATTGAAATTCATCTTTTGGTTTTAATAACTGTAGCCCCAATTTATATCAGCTTTCATTAATCATTCCTCATATAGCATGTTATTAACCTATTATAAAAACAAAGATATTTAAATTTCTTTTTTGTAAATTTCACGAGGTTAAAATTATTCACTATTCCAATTCAAATCTAATAACTCAATATATCTTTCACTGTTTAAAATTGAACGATTCTTGAGAAAAAATCTTTTTATAAGGAAAAAAATCATGTAATTTCTGTCGATTTGGATGCTCTATAATACGTTAGCCATGCAATAATTTTCTCCTACTTCAGATACAAATTATACCTTCTTTATTAAGTGAAAATTATAAAATAAAAGCTTGAAAATCTTTTTCTGAAATATTCCTTTCTCCATTGAACAGAAACACATATTTCCTACTTTCAAACGTCATTAAAGGCAAACTTAACTCATAGCACTGAAATTATATTTACTCAAATATTTTTCATGAGACTATTTCCCAGAGAAACCTGATTTCTATTGTCAACAAAATAATACGCAAACTAAGTCGGAAACAAATGTTTATATACCAAAAGACTGTTAAATAAACGATGAAGGTGAAATGTTTTAAAATTATGCAATCGTATCTTAAAACGATTGCTTGGAAGTCAAACAGTTTAATACTATTTTAAAAAGAAATAATGAATTATAACTAAGGTTGAAAACGATTTTAACAATCAAAATTAGGTAAAAGTCTGATGAGTCTGCATTAATCTTTTCGGAAATACTCACCTTCAATACGCAACGTTATTCATAAGTAAAAATTAAGGAAAATTAAATTTTCAAAGGACTTTTTAAAATACAATCTAATAAAAGTTTTCGTAACAATTTCTAGGAACAATTTCATTCTAATTTTTCATCGGAACGTGATTTGTTAAGTGAACTTAAAAATGAACGTATTTAATGAAAAAAAAAAAGTTACAGCACAATATAGAACTTTTTCATTAAAGCTCTTTTAATACCAACACTTCTAACATCTTGTTCTTTTTTCTAAGCCGTAAAGAGGCCTTACGAGTTGCGATTAAAATACAAGTTTCTGATGGGAAGAATTCGAGTCAGCCCTTCGAGTCAATCCTCCGCCACCCCCCACCCCTCCAGCGATTTATAAACGCCTCAATATACACCGGAGAACGGCAACCTGACAGCGAATTTCTCAATTTAACGCGAAACTTAATCGAAACGATGTCGCACGACACGCAGTTTTAAGAAAAGTACATTAAAAAAAGTAGCCAAGAGTGAGGGAAAAAATAAAATCACGTCCTCCCCCATCATTGCGTGATGGTGGGGTATCGTATTTTGATCCAATTCAATTTAGCTAGGGACTAGACGCACTGTAACCCCTCAACTTTTAATCAGGCTGCGCCAATCTTTAGTGTATGGGGCACCGGCATATTAGACACTTCAGGCGCCACTTGGCGCACTTGATGATCGGATGTGAGGAGCAATCTCGCCAAAACCTCTTCACTTTGCCCTTAATGCAAGAGCTGCTCACCAGCGAAATCGAGTTCTCTTTTTTTCTAGATTTCATTACTGATCGCTTTTTATTGGAAATTTCAAAATGCACCGAAGAAAAAGTGAGGTAGTGGTGCATAAGGGAATAGAATTCTTCGCTTGTATTAGAATTCGTGATATTGAAAACAAAGTTTTAAGTCATGAAACTTTGCAGGAACAAAAATAATGGAAGATTAGTTTTATTTGTTTTATTTATGCTCTGAGTTAAAACAACTTTTTTGAATTAAAAATTCAGAATTTACAAATTGAATCGCGAAAAAAATTCAAGCGAGACCCCGTGTTTTGTTAATACAGAAAAGCAATGTTTAGACGCCTTTCAAACAGGGTTCGTTGATTTAAATCAAGTGATTTTTTAAAAAAAAAAACATTGATTTAAATCAATTGATTTGAACTGAGTGATTTTTTTTAACAAAATCATTGATTAAAATCCGATCATTTTATTTAAAAAAATAATTTTTCATTTTTAGAATGTGTTGCTCTAAATTTTACAACAGTGTATTACACAATCTGAACTTCAACTATAAAAACTACAAGATCCCTCTTTCTGAGTGTGTAACAGATTTTCAGACTCTTGCAATATTGTTAACTCCAAACTTGCAGTTCACAACAAAATAAAAAAAATTGCAGTTTCTCTTGTACACAATCACTAATACTGTTCAGAAAAGTGATTGTCCAATACGTAAAAACATACATGGTGAAAGAAACCTTATCTTTAAGCAAAGTATAAAATAAAATCATATCCTATCTTAACATCATAATGTATTTTATAAATATTTAAAAATTATTGAATGTTCAGAGAATTTATTCTAATTTTAAGAGTAAGTTGAATGAATTCATTAGTTCAGATTGCTTTGTTATCAAGTCTTAACAGTTGTCTTCCTCATCCCCCATTGAATTCATTAAAAAACTTACGTCGACTCTAAGCGGATGAACTTTTGAGAATTCTTCTTCTAAAATGTTTGAAAATTATGTTTCTAGGAAATAGTGGTGCCACTATTTAGCTGTAAAGTTGCTTTTTCATCTTTTGCATGAAATATATTATGATTATAAATGTAAAGTAGTTAATATCTACAAATATTTTAAAACACAAAAAATTTAAAGAAATAGATTTAAATTTAAAAATCCGATTTTTTTCATTAAAAGAATCCATTTTTGCTTTATTAGGACTGATATGAAACGGCGCATAAATGAAAATAACGCGCTATTTAAATATTGACCGGTCACAGAGATTTTTACAAGTTTAACCCAACAAATGCAAATTTCTGCAAATATTTCAGTTGTAAGGTTTTAATAAAGGTTTCTATTTAAGGAATATAAATTTATGTGTAATAGTTTGCTACTAAAGGACATTTCAGAATTTTTAAGAAAAACTTATAAGTGAAATAAATCATACCTTTATTGTATATCGTAATTACTTATTGTACCCAGCTTATCTCAATTCATAAGTGTAATTAAATCCCTAATATGAGTAAAATTGCCTTTGCTTAAGGATTATAACACTATGAGTTAAATCCAGTTCATTAAAATAAAGAAAAACTGTCGTTTTAAAAAGTGAAAGGTGCTCCCCTCCGTCTTATTTGACCTTCTATACCTACCTGACATGATTCCTTTAGCAATAGAAACCGTGAAAGGTAGGCAAGTCAAAGTTTTTCGAAACGACGTATAACTGATATTTCGTACGTACAAAAAAATCATTTTTGCATTAGAATGAATAGAAATGAATCGGCACTTTATGAAAGACATAAATGTAAAAGACGTATAAACGAGGTTATACTGTGGCATACCAAAAGTTATTGATAGTGATGGGACAATGCAAAGGGATCAGAGGGAAATCGTGGCTCTTAATCAGTTGGAAGAAATTAGAATCATTAAAGTGAGTTGTACATACTCATCATGAATACAACAATATCCAAGGCGTTTTTCATATGGTAAAGTACAGCGAAACAAAAGGAGATGTTTAGGTATGCATGTAAATACGATACTTTTGACTTTATCAAAACTTACCAGAAACAGCCTTGAGAGAGAATAGTACCACTTACTGCTCCAACACATGTACATTTTTTTGCTTGTTTTTCTCTTCTTTTTTGAATCATAGAAATAGCTTCTGGTTTAAAAAAAATTGGTATTATGTAGCTAGAATAGACCAACCAGTAAATTAACACTTCTAAAAAAATGGGGTTTAAAACATTTTTCTTGGATGAATCGGCAGTAGTCACTTCTTTCCACACATTTCCAGAAAGAAAAAGGCCAGAAAATGCTGTTGCTCGCTCACTGGTTTGAAGCACTTTTTTTTTTCATTTCAACCGCTCAAAAAACCTGATGGAAAAAGAGCTGATGCATCACATAACTTCCTTTTACTCCAATTTAATGTCATTTCTCCATTATTGGCAATTTTAATGTGATTCAATAGTTTACTCTCTAAATATCACCAACAGTGGCCAAATTGAAACAGATTTTTAAAAAAAATCGCCAAATTTTTCGCCAAGTTGGCGACCAAAAGACTGGCGATATATCGCCAAGTGTCCGACAAATTATAACACAACTTGAGTTTACATCGAAATTAACAATGATTTCCCCCCCAAAAAAGGGGCAAAAGACCCCCTTAGGAACATCCGAATGGAACCAAAAGGGTAGATGTTTGACTAGACCCCACTAGGAGTCTACGTACCAAATTTCATTTTTCTAGGACATACCGTTTTTGAATTATGCGAGATACATACACACATACACTTATACGCACATACGCACATACATATGTACATACGGACGTCACGAGAGAATTCGTTGTAATTAACTCGGGGGTCGTCAAAATGGATATTTCGGGTGTCTTTACGTTCCTAGGCATATATCCACGTGTGATCGGGTCGAAGAAAATACTCAACATTCATTCGGGGGTGAGAGAAATGGAAATTAAGGTCAATTTTTGAGTGAAAATTTTTTCGCGAATACAATACTTCCTTTTTTGTAAAAGGAAGTAAAAAATTAAAAGCTCTCACATTTAAAAAAAAAAAAATATTGAGGCACTGACATTGAAAAGGGAGTGCGTCAAAACAATGAAATTTTACAGGAGAGTTGAAAAAAAACTTTTTAAGGTGTTCAATTTTTACCAAAAAACAGTTTTCATGCAAAGTAATCATTTATTTTGAAAAAAAATGAAAACTCATAACTTCTGTACATTATTCATTTCTTAGAGTGATTATTATATTAATTTTTTTTAACGATAAAATTTTTTGAACTTACACTCTTTTTAATGTCAGTGCCTCAACTATATATGTATCACATAAAGTGTTTATACTGTCATGTGGAAAATGCTGGAATTTCTAACTATGCTATGAGTATTTGAAAATTAAATTGTGCTTACGCGCTCATTCACTAATCGGTCTACCCCACTTGCAGTTAAAAAATTTGACGTTTTATCCCTCTTTTTATTTGCCATGGCTTAATATCATATGTATTTTCACACACAAAAAAACTATATATATGAATCGCTTTAAAAAATGCGCAAAATTTTATAATCAGTTGCACATAGCGTTGACTATCAACTTGACTGTCGCAGATGTTCTAAGAAAAATTAGTATGGCATTGATATATGTAGATATATTATTGAGAGATTTATTGAAGCAAATTTGAGAATTTTGAAGCACAAAAGAAGATTAAGAGTACAAGACTATGAAGCACCTATCCATCAAAAAGACGAAACAAAATTCATAATTTTTTGAATAGAAATTAAAGCATTTTTCACACGTGTAGTTCCCACAAAAAAATTATTTACAGTGTATAGGTACTACTCCGGTAAAAAGGAATAAAATGTCCTTTTCAGTTATAGACAAACTGTCCGAACTTATAGTAAAATAATTATTTCCTCTTTACATTAAGCTAAAAATAAAATCATCATCACAATTTACAAGAAATGACTGTTTCGGGAAACATACCTTGTTATTCTAAAGTATGTAAGTATATAAGTTCAGAGAACTATAAATGTAACAAGGTACAACTTAGAGTATTTTCGAAAGAATTTTTTTATCTTTTCATTTTAATTCCTGACATCATGCTTCCTGTTATGTTTGCAATCAAATTCCTGTAAAATCTACCATCAGTGTGATTCAGACAGAAAAAAATCTAGGGATGCATGTTGGATAGATGAAATTGGAAAAGGAGTTTTTGCCTTTGCTTCAGACGAAGAGCAACATCAATTGAAGCTCTTTCGTTCGTATTGTCCAGTTGCGCACTACTTTTGGTCTATTATCCTTGTACACTGTACGCAGGTGCAAACCTAGGGGACAGAATTTTGTTACTGTTGCTTCTGATGTGAATCCAGAAAGTACATAAAAATTTCTTTCGCACAAGAACTGATAAAGAAAAAATTCGCAGAACTTAAATTACTTATTCAAAGAATATTTAAAATTTTATTTCTAATGGTTAAGTAGAGAATTTTGTTGCTGTTACTAGCAGTACGAATTCAGAATCTGTGCATATGAATTTCTCTCTCGTGAAAACTGAATATACGCAACTTTTATCCTCATATATATAATAGCCAATTCAGTGATCGAGTAACGCTGACGTCAATAACAACGAAACTTGCGCCATAGCATGATAACTAGAAAATATTTTCTTTCCATGTTTGACATGCAGGGAAATCCTTTATTTTGACAGGCATAACTGGATCCGCTAAACTGGATCCGGTTACTTAACTGTTTTACAGAGAAGACTGTAATTTTAGAAGAATGAAAAAACGTAAAAGTTTAAGGTTAATCCACTGGAGTTAAGGTTAAAATTTCAACTATCAAAATATCACCAAATAGGATATTGATACGTTCAAATGTATAAGATATTTTCACCCGTCATACCTTGACGGGTGATTTTCTAGTTAATTTAATAAAAACAAGCTGCGTCGCCCGGCTTTGTACGGTCTACCTCGAAAATAAAAGAAAGGTTTAAAACAAAAGCCAGAAATTTATCTGTTCAAATTTGAGAAAAAAATGGCAACAGATCTTTTTTCTCAATGATTTTCTCCAAGCTACAAATTTTAATAAAAGCTTTGTTACGGAAAGTTGAGTTGAAGCACTGAACAATAATTTGAATGGAGGAAAGTCTTCCAAAAATAGGGACTTTGTGTCTAAATCTAAGTGTCATAATTAATAGTTTTTAATTGATATCTCCGCTAATTATTATGGGAGGTTTGTGTTAAATAGCCAAACATAAAGACGGCAAACATAATACGCTCAGTTTTTAATTATATAAGATGACTTTTTTTAGTTTTTATTTCCAGTTGCAAAGCAGAAAAATTGAAAAAGAATTTCTTCTCTTTCCCAGTCTCATTGTTTTTCCAACTTTAACTCCAGCCAATTTAAATTTCTGCTCTAATAGCATGCAGAAACCTACACAACCTGTTTCTTTTTCATATGTGCTCGACCCCACTGCCCTCATGTGCGTGTGTGTGTGTGCGGAGTGGGGAGAAAGAGAGGATTTTCTCGAGTCCGAGAATGGGTTTTGTGATCCCGATGTTTCCTGACAGCCATGAATCACCGCGCCGAGGACTCTTGAGAGAGGAAGGTCTCCTATCGCTGCTTCCGTTCGCAACTCTCTCTCTCTTTCTCTCTCCCTCAGCAAATACGATGGCGAATTCACAAGCAACGCCATCTGTCGATTGATACAGACTTAAGTTTCCGGAAGGAAGATGATATTGCTTTGCATAAATGCCTGTGAGATAAGGCTTAAGTTTTTTATTATTAAATAAAAAGGATATGCGTGTGGAAAAAAATGTGTATTGTGTTGTGGATGGATAGGAGCATTAGATTGCCTGAAATAGAACAATTTACATGCGTCCTAGTGTAGATATTTTAAACTTTTTTATCTGGTGCTTTGCTAAAATGCTTTCTAACAGCTCAAGGGCGCACCGAACTTTCATTTTTGGGAAGGCGAAAATTCTCAGCTTTACGAATGGAACTCCAAATTTTGCCAAATGATGATAAATTTGCAGAATGGAACTCCAAATTTCGCCAAATAATAGTGATTTTGCCAAACAGAACTCCAAATTTTGAGGAATTTAACTTCTAATTTGGCCGAATGATAATAAATTTTACAGACAGAACACCACATTTTGCCGAATAATGATAATTTTGCCGAATCGCCAGACAAAATATGGCGAATAAGGAAAGTTTTGAAAGAACACGTTTACCTCCCCCGGGCGCCCCTGTAACTTTAGAGCAGGAATTATAATAGAGGAAGCAAGTACAATCATTGGCTTAGCAAAAACAGTCCCAAAGACCTCAAGTCACGTGACTCAACAACTACGAATGGTTGGACGTTTTGCGGGAAACAAGTGAAAGAAACCTGATTTCTTCCAATGAATTGCTTTAAAATCTATCACGTGGCTTGGAGTCTTGGTTTCATGAATGAAGGTATTCACTCCCTCCATTTTATCTCTTCTCAATGCTTGTAACAGTCTCCTTATAACCGTTCCTTTATTTTCCTCTTTTAGTAGCCAAACTGTCCGCTATTGATTCAATCTTTAAACATAGTGGGTTAGTAAATAAGTTAAAGAATAAAAATCTTTTTATCATTGCAGCTCTCAAATTTAATTTTGTCACTGACTTTTGTTTAAATTAATCAATAATCATTCATTGATAAACTTTGCTCTTTTTACCAAAATGTAGTTTATGATTTCATACCTTCAGAAATTGGCAGATGGAACTATTTTTTTTTAGATAAATTTTACATTCACTCCTTAGCTTCTTTAGTGATTGAGCTTTTCTAAACTTTGCTCATTTCCTCTGAACTTAGAAAAATTTCACAGCTTCAGAAATTGGCGGTGTAACTAATTTTTTAGATAAATTTTAAAAATTGTGCTTTGCTATGCTTTCTCCAAATACAGGCAGTTTTAGTGGGAAAAAAAAGAAGAAGAAAATTTGAAAGCTTGTTTTGGAATAATCTCGCAAAGTTGCGTATTTTCAACTCTAATATACTCATAAAATATTATCAAAATAGAAAAACATGACACATTTTTACCAAACTCTAACCCAGTGGATGTAACTGAAAGTTGTAGTGGCTAGTCTGTGTGTGTGTGGAGGGAGGGGAGGGGGGTGACGACAATTCCTGCCTCATTTCTCAAAGCAGAGGGGTCACGCCCATCCGCTATTCAGAATCAAGAATTAACATTCGATCAAAAATGATTTTTGATCGAATGTATTGATTTTTTTGCGGAACCAAAAAATAAAATTTCTCAATCTCAGTCCAGCCATGTTCCGAGTTATTTGGAGAAGGTCATTAATTTACATGGACATTAGAATCCAGTAATAGAGACGGACCAATTTTAAAAGAAAAAAAAAAGACCTGTGATCCACTTTCCCCAATCAACTCTAATTTGAATTCTGGAACTTTGAATTCAAATTATATTTTTCGCAATTACGAGTTGCGACAAGACCCTACTCATTGGAGTTATTGTTTCTAGAAACGGCTCTCCTCCCTTCAAGCATATCCCTCCTCTTGGCTGGTTACGTGTGTATAGTTGAGTGTGTGTGTGTGTTGGCTTACGTGTGTGCACGTAGGCGTGTGTATGTGTGTAGAGGCGCGCGCGTGTGTTAGTGTGTATGTGTATGAGCATGCGTGTGTAGGACACGCACATGGACGCCACCGCCCAGCAGAAGTGGCTTCTGGGGGTCAGTGCTCAGGACCGGAGGAGCTGCGCCGGTGGGCGATGGTGCTGCAGAGGCCCCTGGTCCAACCTGAAAAAGGAACCACAACATCAAAGACGGTCAAATGAAAACAATAAGCAATCGTGATTGCTCAAAAAAAAAAAAAAAAACTGTCTAAGAGGGGGCTGCCGCTATCTCCCTCAACCATATGTCTTTTCTCTCCCCATGTTTTTGGTGCACCAGCTACCTATGCAGCAAGTATTGACATAAGGCAGAACTTTGAAAGGGGGAAAAAAAGAAATGGAACAGGAACGTATTCAACAAGATTATGGATACATTAAAAGCATTGCAGACAGAGTGGTGTAGTGGTTAGATGCTGGTCTCTTACGCCCAAAAGGTGCAGTTTTGGTCCTGGCTCTCGTCGGTGTATTTTCAAGATGCAGAAAATCGATAGCGTCCATGTCCTATGATTATGCGGCATGTAAAAGATTTCTTGAGTACTCGTTTGGCATAGAGTATCTCTTAGCAAAATTAAATTCCTAGTGCTGTTTCGCATCAAATAGAGCTCAGGTATCTCCATCTAGTGGGGAAACTGGGCGTAGAAATTGTTGTGGCAATGGCATCCCATCGATAGTGCTGCCATGTGAAAGAGTGGTTGCTATACCGGGGGATCGCATTAGATCTATTATATTAACATTTGAACAAAACTATGTAAGAAACAGAATGTTATCAGGAGTCCTCAGGCAAATAAGTTTTCAAAAACTGCTATAAAGTTCTTTTAAATTGTTCTTGAGCTTTTTTAAGCAATTATAATCAGAAATGTTAACTAACCGATTTCTTGCAAAGTGACATAATTTAGAAAGATAATTTTACTCTCCCTATATACTAATTTTCCTCCTTGAAATAATACAATGATCTTACTTAAAATTTTTTAAATGTGACATTTAATTAATAAATTAAATTTATAACTCATTATACATCACTTCATATTATCTATATATATAAAAATGAATGTTTGTCTGTATGTCATCCATGAACTCAAAAACTACCCGGCAGATTTGGCTGAAACTTTCACCGTTTGTTATTTTCGGTACAAGGGAATGTTTATAGACCAGTTCGAAAAAAATCCGATCGATAGTTCCTTTTT